>NW_023619227.1:0-5756 GCF_014905685.2 Nematolebias whitei
GTTTGTTGTTTTTGTTATTTTTGGGCTGGATTCTGGGCTAAGGGCACCGCTTGGTGCTTAAACTGCCTTGGCTCTTGGAGGAAGGCCTGAAGACTAGGCGAGGTGAGTCAGTTTTTTGTTTTGTTTGTTTGTTTGTGTTTGTGTTCCACTTAGTTAGCTGTAGGAAAGTGGAAATTTGCCATTTGTTTGCACCAGTCATACAGTTCCTCATAGTTGTTGGGTGAAAAATTTGGTATTTGCTGTCTGGCTTTTGGAATTTAGTTCCAATTTTGTTACAAAATGGATACTGTTAGTTCTTTTTTGGCTTCCCCAACTTTAGAACTTTTGGAAAAACTCACCAAGGAGCAGATTCATCAAATAGCTGAACATTTTCGAATTGATTTTGAAGCTGCAAAAGGATGGAGGTTACCCCAGCTAAAGGGTTTTTTAAAAGACAATCTTGTGAAAATGAATGTCTTTACTGTTTCTGTTTCAGACGCTGATATAACGGACAAGACTTCCACTCATGCAGATTCGTTAACCGGTGCCTCTAGGTCAGATGAGGACATTTTGGATCCAACAGTAACTCAAGATTCTCAATTAAAGTTTCAATCTAAAAGAACTGAGTTTGAATTGCAGTTTGAGTTGGAAAAGTTGCGGCTGGCCCATGAAGAAAAAAGATTGGCACGTGAACATGAACTGGAAGAGAAGAGGTTAGCACGTGAACATGAATTTGAGGAAAGGAGGTTAGCACGTGAACATGATGAAAAGAGGTTGGCATATGCACATGAGTTAGAGCTTAAGAAATTATCTCTAGAAGCTGAGCATCTGAAGTTGAGGTCTGAGGGTAGGTTAAGTGGTGGAACTCTTAATCTGTCTCAAATTAGTGATGGGTTCTCTGGACGTAACCTGGTTAACATGTTGAAGCTGTTACCTAAGTTCAATGAACAAGATCCAGATATATTTTTTTCTTTGTTTGAGGACCTGGCAGAGGACAATGACTGGAGTGATTCAGATTGCTCCATTCTCCTGCAAAGTGTACTGGTGGGTAAGGCCCAAAAAGCTTATGTTTCATTACCTTCAGCGGAAAGAAAGGTGTACAAATCTGTTAAGGAAGCTGTTTTGAAGGCTTATGAACGGGTTCCTGAATATTATAGGCAGCAATTTAGAAACTACAGGAAGGCTGAAAAACAGACAAATACAGATCTTGCCAGAGAACTGAATGCCCAATTCTACCGTTGGTTATCGGCAGAGGGTGTAGATGACTTGCAATCCCTTTGTGAGTTGATGGTGTTGGAACAGTTTAAAAACATTAGTCCACGTCGGATTGCCACTTATGTTAATGAGCAAAAAGTAAAAACCGCTGCTAAAGCTGCCATTTTAGCAGATGACTATGTTCTAACACATAAAGTTGGGAGTGATTTTAATGTGGAAGATAGTCATTTCCCTAAGGAAACCCACCATGAAGGGTTCCCTAGTAAAACTAGATGGGATCCTACTTTGCATTTTAAAGCCGCCTCAGTTTGTAACTATTGTCGTGAGGAGGGACACTGGAAAAATGAGTGTCCTTGGAATTCCAAATCTAAACCAGTTAAGAGTAAACAAAATCATCGTAAGCCTGTTGCATTAGCCGGAGTTTTGCAGTCGCAATCAGCGGAGTCTACACCTCCAGCTGAAGTTGAAGGTGTTAGACCAACTGTTTTAGCTGCACCTGTTGACTTTAAGTCTTTTCCAGAACCGAACGGCACAGATCCCTTGGTTTTTGAGAGGGATGTTGGACGAGATTATGCTCCTTTCATCACCCAGGGGTTTGTTTCTCTGTGTGGCAGTTTAAATAAAGTTGCTGTTAAAATTCTGCGTGACACTGGAGCGTCTGAGTCCTTCATATTGGAATCTGTTCTGCCATTTTCTCCTGTTTCTGATACTGGTCGTAGTGTCTTGATTAGAGGTATTGGGTTGAAAACTTTCTCTGTGCCTCTCCATAAGATCCACCTACAGTCAGAACTGGTTCAAGGGGAAGTAGTTATAGGCGTTCGTCCTTCTTTGCCTGTGGGAGATGTGTCTCTCATTCTGGGGAACAACCTGGCAGGTGGGCGCGTGTGGCGAGATGTTGTCCCTCCTCCGGTGGTCCGAGCTTCTCCATCTGTTTCTGTTTCAGACGAATGTGCTCGTGACTTTCCTGAGGCATTCCCAGCTTGTGCAGTAACTCGTGCCATCACTCGTTCTTTGGCTGAACAGGAAAATGAGTCTGGTAAGCCTGGTTCTATCTGCAAGAAGCTTGTCTGTTTGCCAACTCTTCCTGTTCCCTTGTCCCTCAGTGAGTTGATTGCAGCCCAGCAGGAGGACGCTACCTTGGCTGCTTTGTTTAAACAAGTCCAGGCAACAGAAAAGGACTCAAAAGTGTCACATGGGTATTTTCTTCTAGAAGGTCTGTTGGTACGTAAATGGTTGCCTTATAGTGACAGGGAAGTTGTTGGACCAGTTTATCAGGTTGTTGTTCCAACTAAGTTCAGAGACCTCGTTCTGAAAACTGCCCATGGAGAGCTGGCTGGCCATCTGGGAGTTAATAAAACCTATAGTCGAGTGTTGCGTTATTTTTATTGGTCCCGTCTGAAAAAAGATGTCTCTCTTTTTATAAAAACCTGTCACACCTGTCAGTTAACTGGAAAGCCTAATCAGAACTTGAAACCAGCTCCACTTTTTCCCATACCTGCTGTTGGTGAACCTTTTGAAAACTTAATCATAGACTGTGTTGGTCCACTGAGTCCTTCAAAGTCAGGATCGGTGTATTTGCTGACAGTTATGTGTAAAAGCACTCGTTATCCTGCAGTATATGCCCTGAAAACCATTACAACAAGGTCTGTGGTCAAAGCTTTATCTAATTTCATTTCCGTGTTTGGAATTCCTAAGACTATTCAGACAGACAGAGGTACCAATTTCACTTCACGCATGTTTGCTGAGATTTTGAAACAACTTGGTGTAGCCCATCAACAAAGCAGTGCTTATCATGCACAAAGCCAGGGGGCACTAGAGCGTTTTCACCAAACTCTGAAGGCATTGTTGCGAGCATACTGCACAGAATTGAATAGAGATTGGGAAGAAGGTTTGCCTTGGCTTCTTCTGGCAGCTCGTGAAGTGGTACAGGAAAGCACAGGGTTCAGTCCAAACGAACTAGTGTTTGGACATCATGTACGTGGGCCCCTTGCTGTCCTAAAAACCAACCTGGAGAGTTCTGATCCACCATCAAACTTGTTCGACTACATTAATGGTTTTCGTCGCAGACTTTTCTTGGCTGGCAGATTAGCTTCTGAGAATCTTAAAAAAACTCAGAAAAAGATGAAACGATGGTTTGACCAGAAAGCTGAAAGTAGAGTGTTTCACCCAGGAGATCGGGTGCTTGCCTTGCTTCCTATTCAAGGATCTCCATTTCAGGCCAAGTTTTCTGGTCCATATTCTGTGCTGAAGCAGGTGTCTGCACAGGATTATGTGGTCTCTACCCCTGACCGTAAACGACCCACTCAGCTGTGCCATGTAAACTTACTGAAACCTTACTTTGGTCGTACTCCGGAAGAAAAAGACGTACAGGCCGTTGCTGCTTCTGTGAAAGTAGACCTGAGCTGCACAGCAAGAGTAGATGAAGATATACAGACTCCAGAAGACACTGTATTTCAGCCAAGACTTAGGAACTCGGAGATGTTGTTAAACCTACAACCATTGTTGAGCCATTTGTCTACTGAAAAAGGAGAGCAGTTGAAGCAGTTGATTTTAGATTTTCATATATTCGGTGACATCCCCATGTGTACTCACTTAATTGAGCATGACATTGATGTGGGGGACGCGCAGCCCATCCGTCAGCATTTCTACAGAGTTTCTCCAGAGAAAAGTAAAGTTATGAAATCAGAAATTCAGTATTTGCTGGACAACGGCTTGGTTAAACCCTCCTCCTCCAGTTGGGCCTCACCCTGTGTGTTAGTTCAGAAACCGGATGGTACTTATAGATTCTGTACTGATTACAGGAAACTAAACAGCATCACAAAACCTGACTCCTACCCGCTTCCTCGGATGGAAGATTGCGTTGACTGTGTTGGAACTGCAAAGTATGTGAGTAAATTTGATTTGCTTAAGGGTTACTATCAAGTACCCTTGTCTGCTCGTGCCCAAGAGGTGTCCTTGTTTATTATACCAACTGGATTATACTCTTACAATGTCATGAGTTTTGGTCTTAGGAATGCCCCAGCCACTTTCCAGCGGTTGATGAATCAGGTGGTGGCTGGGTTGGAAGGTTGTGCTGTTTACTTGGATGATGTGGTGGTTTTCAGCGACACATGGACCCAACACATGCTTCGCATCCGACACTTGTTTCAGCATCTTCAGGATGCTCGTCTAACTGTGAACTTAGCCAAATGTGAGTTTGCAAAAGCTACAGTGACTTATTTAGGAAAAGTTGTCGGGCAAGGACAAGTAAAACCGGTAAGGACTAAAGTCCAAGCCATTGATGATTTCCCACCTCCTACAACAAAAAAAGAATTGATGAGATTTTTGGGAATGGCAGGTTACTATAGAAGCTTTTGTGAAAATTTTTCCACTGTGGTGGCTCCATTAACTGACTTATTAAAGGCTAAAGTCCAGTTTAAGTGGTCCTCGGCCAGTCAAAAGGCATTTGAAAATGTCAAGCTCCTCTTAAGTTCTGCCCCTGTTTTGTCTGCTCCAAGGTTAGATCAGCCGTTCCAAGTACAGGTTGACGCAAGTCAAGTAGGTGCGGGAGCCATCTTGCTGCAGACTGATGAAAAAGGTGTGGACCACCCAGTGTGTTTCTTTTCTAAAAAGTTCAATCAACATCAACTGAACTATTCTACCATTGAGAAAGAAGCCCTGGCTCTAATTTGGGCATTGCAACACTTTGATGTGTATGTGAATGGAGGTTCATTTCCTGTTGTGGTGTATACGGATCATAACCCTTTGACCTTTTTGCACTCCTTACAGAATCCAAATCAGCGTTTGGTGCGATGGGCTTTGTTTCTGCAACCCTACAACATTGAGATTCGGCACATTAAGCGCACGGAGAATGTGTTGGCGGATGCATTGTCTCGTGCCAGTGATGGACCAGTTTAGCGGATGCAGGGCACCGTGATGGACCCTCTGTTTGAAGGGGGGAGGTGTTACGGCGGCAGTGGTCTTTGCCTCTTTTCCTGGTATGGTTCTGGAGACAGGCCTTCTGCAGGTGTTCTGTGTTGCCCTGATTGGTGCTCCTCTATGATAAAAGCTGCCAGGTGTGCAGCAGGGGAGAGCTTCCCTTCCTCCTCATCAGAACACCTTGTGGATTGGTTCGTATCAGTGTGGTTGGGGTTTGTTTGTTGGTTTGCATTTACCCATTGAGGCTACTTTTCAGGGATTAAATCTTTGTTTTGGGCTATGCTCCCATACAATTTAATAAACACTATCTTCATTTAAACTGAAAATCCTTGTGTGGCCTCCTTTAATGTTACCCCCACCAAACGAGCCTGGTGGACGTAACATTGTGGGGGCTCGTCCTACACGTTGTTGGTGCCGTGTTTGGCGTTGTTGTTCTGTTCAGATGGCAGTTGCATGCTCCTGTTTTGGTATTGTTGTGTTTTCTTGTCTTGCCGGTTGTTTGTGATTTTGGCCTGGTTGGTTTTCTTGTTTCTTCTGTCTGTTTGGGGGTCCATAAGGATTTTGGTTTTTTTGGGGGGCGGCCGAGTGTGTCGTCTAGTTGGTTGAAATCGGTGGGTGTTGGCAACTCCATTTTTAGTCGACGC
>NW_023619227.1:5766-11522 GCF_014905685.2 Nematolebias whitei
GTTTGTTGTTTTTGTTATTTTTGGGCTGGATTCTGGGCTAAGGGCACCGCTTGGTGCTTAAACTGCCTTGGCTCTTGGAGGAAGGCCTGAAGACTAGGCGAGGTGAGTCAGTTTTTTGTTTTGTTTGTTTGTTTGTGTTTGTGTTCCACTTAGTTAGCTGTAGGAAAGTGGAAATTTGCCATTTGTTTGCACCAGTCATACAGTTCCTCATAGTTGTTGGGTGAAAAATTTGGTATTTGCTGTCTGGCTTTTGGAATTTAGTTCCAATTTTGTTACAAAATGGATACTGTTAGTTCTTTTTTGGCTTCCCCAACTTTAGAACTTTTGGAAAAACTCACCAAGGAGCAGATTCATCAAATAGCTGAACATTTTCGAATTGATTTTGAAGCTGCAAAAGGATGGAGGTTACCCCAGCTAAAGGGTTTTTTAAAAGACAATCTTGTGAAAATGAATGTCTTTACTGTTTCTGTTTCAGACGCTGATATAACGGACAAGACTTCCACTCATGCAGATTCGTTAACCGGTGCCTCTAGGTCAGATGAGGACATTTTGGATCCAACAGTAACTCAAGATTCTCAATTAAAGTTTCAATCTAAAAGAACTGAGTTTGAATTGCAGTTTGAGTTGGAAAAGTTGCGGCTGGCCCATGAAGAAAAAAGATTGGCACGTGAACATGAACTGGAAGAGAAGAGGTTAGCACGTGAACATGAATTTGAGGAAAGGAGGTTAGCACGTGAACATGATGAAAAGAGGTTGGCATATGCACATGAGTTAGAGCTTAAGAAATTATCTCTAGAAGCTGAGCATCTGAAGTTGAGGTCTGAGGGTAGGTTAAGTGGTGGAACTCTTAATCTGTCTCAAATTAGTGATGGGTTCTCTGGACGTAACCTGGTTAACATGTTGAAGCTGTTACCTAAGTTCAATGAACAAGATCCAGATATATTTTTTTCTTTGTTTGAGGACCTGGCAGAGGACAATGACTGGAGTGATTCAGATTGCTCCATTCTCCTGCAAAGTGTACTGGTGGGTAAGGCCCAAAAAGCTTATGTTTCATTACCTTCAGCGGAAAGAAAGGTGTACAAATCTGTTAAGGAAGCTGTTTTGAAGGCTTATGAACGGGTTCCTGAATATTATAGGCAGCAATTTAGAAACTACAGGAAGGCTGAAAAACAGACAAATACAGATCTTGCCAGAGAACTGAATGCCCAATTCTACCGTTGGTTATCGGCAGAGGGTGTAGATGACTTGCAATCCCTTTGTGAGTTGATGGTGTTGGAACAGTTTAAAAACATTAGTCCACGTCGGATTGCCACTTATGTTAATGAGCAAAAAGTAAAAACCGCTGCTAAAGCTGCCATTTTAGCAGATGACTATGTTCTAACACATAAAGTTGGGAGTGATTTTAATGTGGAAGATAGTCATTTCCCTAAGGAAACCCACCATGAAGGGTTCCCTAGTAAAACTAGATGGGATCCTACTTTGCATTTTAAAGCCGCCTCAGTTTGTAACTATTGTCGTGAGGAGGGACACTGGAAAAATGAGTGTCCTTGGAATTCCAAATCTAAACCAGTTAAGAGTAAACAAAATCATCGTAAGCCTGTTGCATTAGCCGGAGTTTTGCAGTCGCAATCAGCGGAGTCTACACCTCCAGCTGAAGTTGAAGGTGTTAGACCAACTGTTTTAGCTGCACCTGTTGACTTTAAGTCTTTTCCAGAACCGAACGGCACAGATCCCTTGGTTTTTGAGAGGGATGTTGGACGAGATTATGCTCCTTTCATCACCCAGGGGTTTGTTTCTCTGTGTGGCAGTTTAAATAAAGTTGCTGTTAAAATTCTGCGTGACACTGGAGCGTCTGAGTCCTTCATATTGGAATCTGTTCTGCCATTTTCTCCTGTTTCTGATACTGGTCGTAGTGTCTTGATTAGAGGTATTGGGTTGAAAACTTTCTCTGTGCCTCTCCATAAGATCCACCTACAGTCAGAACTGGTTCAAGGGGAAGTAGTTATAGGCGTTCGTCCTTCTTTGCCTGTGGGAGATGTGTCTCTCATTCTGGGGAACAACCTGGCAGGTGGGCGCGTGTGGCGAGATGTTGTCCCTCCTCCGGTGGTCCGAGCTTCTCCATCTGTTTCTGTTTCAGACGAATGTGCTCGTGACTTTCCTGAGGCATTCCCAGCTTGTGCAGTAACTCGTGCCATCACTCGTTCTTTGGCTGAACAGGAAAATGAGTCTGGTAAGCCTGGTTCTATCTGCAAGAAGCTTGTCTGTTTGCCAACTCTTCCTGTTCCCTTGTCCCTCAGTGAGTTGATTGCAGCCCAGCAGGAGGACGCTACCTTGGCTGCTTTGTTTAAACAAGTCCAGGCAACAGAAAAGGACTCAAAAGTGTCACATGGGTATTTTCTTCTAGAAGGTCTGTTGGTACGTAAATGGTTGCCTTATAGTGACAGGGAAGTTGTTGGACCAGTTTATCAGGTTGTTGTTCCAACTAAGTTCAGAGACCTCGTTCTGAAAACTGCCCATGGAGAGCTGGCTGGCCATCTGGGAGTTAATAAAACCTATAGTCGAGTGTTGCGTTATTTTTATTGGTCCCGTCTGAAAAAAGATGTCTCTCTTTTTATAAAAACCTGTCACACCTGTCAGTTAACTGGAAAGCCTAATCAGAACTTGAAACCAGCTCCACTTTTTCCCATACCTGCTGTTGGTGAACCTTTTGAAAACTTAATCATAGACTGTGTTGGTCCACTGAGTCCTTCAAAGTCAGGATCGGTGTATTTGCTGACAGTTATGTGTAAAAGCACTCGTTATCCTGCAGTATATGCCCTGAAAACCATTACAACAAGGTCTGTGGTCAAAGCTTTATCTAATTTCATTTCCGTGTTTGGAATTCCTAAGACTATTCAGACAGACAGAGGTACCAATTTCACTTCACGCATGTTTGCTGAGATTTTGAAACAACTTGGTGTAGCCCATCAACAAAGCAGTGCTTATCATGCACAAAGCCAGGGGGCACTAGAGCGTTTTCACCAAACTCTGAAGGCATTGTTGCGAGCATACTGCACAGAATTGAATAGAGATTGGGAAGAAGGTTTGCCTTGGCTTCTTCTGGCAGCTCGTGAAGTGGTACAGGAAAGCACAGGGTTCAGTCCAAACGAACTAGTGTTTGGACATCATGTACGTGGGCCCCTTGCTGTCCTAAAAACCAACCTGGAGAGTTCTGATCCACCATCAAACTTGTTCGACTACATTAATGGTTTTCGTCGCAGACTTTTCTTGGCTGGCAGATTAGCTTCTGAGAATCTTAAAAAAACTCAGAAAAAGATGAAACGATGGTTTGACCAGAAAGCTGAAAGTAGAGTGTTTCACCCAGGAGATCGGGTGCTTGCCTTGCTTCCTATTCAAGGATCTCCATTTCAGGCCAAGTTTTCTGGTCCATATTCTGTGCTGAAGCAGGTGTCTGCACAGGATTATGTGGTCTCTACCCCTGACCGTAAACGACCCACTCAGCTGTGCCATGTAAACTTACTGAAACCTTACTTTGGTCGTACTCCGGAAGAAAAAGACGTACAGGCCGTTGCTGCTTCTGTGAAAGTAGACCTGAGCTGCACAGCAAGAGTAGATGAAGATATACAGACTCCAGAAGACACTGTATTTCAGCCAAGACTTAGGAACTCGGAGATGTTGTTAAACCTACAACCATTGTTGAGCCATTTGTCTACTGAAAAAGGAGAGCAGTTGAAGCAGTTGATTTTAGATTTTCATATATTCGGTGACATCCCCATGTGTACTCACTTAATTGAGCATGACATTGATGTGGGGGACGCGCAGCCCATCCGTCAGCATTTCTACAGAGTTTCTCCAGAGAAAAGTAAAGTTATGAAATCAGAAATTCAGTATTTGCTGGACAACGGCTTGGTTAAACCCTCCTCCTCCAGTTGGGCCTCACCCTGTGTGTTAGTTCAGAAACCGGATGGTACTTATAGATTCTGTACTGATTACAGGAAACTAAACAGCATCACAAAACCTGACTCCTACCCGCTTCCTCGGATGGAAGATTGCGTTGACTGTGTTGGAACTGCAAAGTATGTGAGTAAATTTGATTTGCTTAAGGGTTACTATCAAGTACCCTTGTCTGCTCGTGCCCAAGAGGTGTCCTTGTTTATTATACCAACTGGATTATACTCTTACAATGTCATGAGTTTTGGTCTTAGGAATGCCCCAGCCACTTTCCAGCGGTTGATGAATCAGGTGGTGGCTGGGTTGGAAGGTTGTGCTGTTTACTTGGATGATGTGGTGGTTTTCAGCGACACATGGACCCAACACATGCTTCGCATCCGACACTTGTTTCAGCATCTTCAGGATGCTCGTCTAACTGTGAACTTAGCCAAATGTGAGTTTGCAAAAGCTACAGTGACTTATTTAGGAAAAGTTGTCGGGCAAGGACAAGTAAAACCGGTAAGGACTAAAGTCCAAGCCATTGATGATTTCCCACCTCCTACAACAAAAAAAGAATTGATGAGATTTTTGGGAATGGCAGGTTACTATAGAAGCTTTTGTGAAAATTTTTCCACTGTGGTGGCTCCATTAACTGACTTATTAAAGGCTAAAGTCCAGTTTAAGTGGTCCTCGGCCAGTCAAAAGGCATTTGAAAATGTCAAGCTCCTCTTAAGTTCTGCCCCTGTTTTGTCTGCTCCAAGGTTAGATCAGCCGTTCCAAGTACAGGTTGACGCAAGTCAAGTAGGTGCGGGAGCCATCTTGCTGCAGACTGATGAAAAAGGTGTGGACCACCCAGTGTGTTTCTTTTCTAAAAAGTTCAATCAACATCAACTGAACTATTCTACCATTGAGAAAGAAGCCCTGGCTCTAATTTGGGCATTGCAACACTTTGATGTGTATGTGAATGGAGGTTCATTTCCTGTTGTGGTGTATACGGATCATAACCCTTTGACCTTTTTGCACTCCTTACAGAATCCAAATCAGCGTTT
This sequence comes from Nematolebias whitei, assembly GCF_014905685.2. NCBI lineage: Eukaryota > Metazoa > Chordata > Actinopteri > Cyprinodontiformes > Rivulidae > Nematolebias > Nematolebias whitei. Next base: position 10,746 of record NW_023619227.1, read on the forward strand.
GGTGCGATGGGCTTTGTTTCTGCAACCCTACAACATTGAGATTCGGCACATTAAGCGCACGGAGAATGTGTTGGCGGATGCATTGTCTCGTGCCAGTGATGGACCAGTTTAGCGGATGCAGGGCACCGTGATGGACCCTCTGTTTGAAGGGGGGAGGTGTTACGGCGGCAGTGGTCTTTGCCTCTTTTCCTGGTATGGTTCTGGAGACAGGCCTTCTGCAGGTGTTCTGTGTTGCCCTGATTGGTGCTCCTCTATGATAAAAGCTGCCAGGTGTGCAGCAGGGGAGAGCTTCCCTTCCTCCTCATCAGAACACCTTGTGGATTGGTTCGTATCAGTGTGGTTGGGGTTTGTTTGTTGGTTTGCATTTACCCATTGAGGCTACTTTTCAGGGATTAAATCTTTGTTTTGGGCTATGCTCCCATACAATTTAATAAACACTATCTTCATTTAAACTGAAAATCCTTGTGTGGCCTCCTTTAATGTTACCCCCACCAAACGAGCCTGGTGGACGTAACATTGTGGGGGCTCGTCCTACACGTTGTTGGTGCCGTGTTTGGCGTTGTTGTTCTGTTCAGATGGCAGTTGCATGCTCCTGTTTTGGTATTGTTGTGTTTTCTTGTCTTGCCGGTTGTTTGTGATTTTGGCCTGGTTGGTTTTCTTGTTTCTTCTGTCTGTTTGGGGGTCCATAAGGATTTTGGTTTTTTTGGGGGGCGGCCGAGTGTGTCGTCTAGTTGGTTGAAATCGGTGGGTGTTGGCAACTCCATTTTTAGTCGACGC
>NW_023619228.1:0-11515 GCF_014905685.2 Nematolebias whitei
GCTGCTTTTGTAGCCACAGTTAGCTGCCTAGCCCATAACTGTTACATAAATTGGCGAGCTAGCCAGGAGCCTGATACTGTGAATGTTTTGGTGTATGTACTTTGTGGGTTGTATTGAAATATGGATTACTTTGACCAAATTGGTATCAATGTTGCTCATTCTGTCATCGTTAGCGGTGTAACGAACACTCAAGCAGATGATGAGATTATCAATTATTTACGCAGTTATGGTGAAGTTAAGGTTTTTACTGTTACTGCACGTGAGAGTCCATTTTATAAAAACCTGGCTGTGGAATTCATTAATACTGCAGATTTGGAAAAGCTAAAATCGCTTTTACCATATGTTTATCCATCTGAGGCTGCAGAAGATGTGATATTTGTTGTTAAATTACTTTCCAGAGAGTGCCTTGCCACAGCCACAGTGGACACTACCCCACCCCCTGATTACCTCCGTGAACTGAAACGCATTTCCCAGCAGAGTGGAAAATCATTTGATGATGTCTTGAGAGGAGTTTTTGAACAAATTAGTTCTCATTTGGGAATAGGGGCTACTGGAGGGGAGCCTGACGAGGATGGTGATGAGGACACAGTCGAGATACTTACGACTGCCAGAGAGTCCAGTCAGACTCGGTCAACTACTTTTCCCTCAAAACAATCTATCAGACTATCTATCATCTATCAGACTCAAGTGCTATTGAAGACTTGAGGAAGCAAATGCTGAAGCTGCAGAGTCAAATGTCATCTCTGCTGTCCAAGGACTCAAATTCTGCTAAACCAGAAAATCAGCTGAAAAAACAGAAACTAAAACCTGGCCAAACCAGTAGTAGGCCAAAGCCCTGGTTCTGTTTCAAGTGTGGAGAGGATGGTCACATTGCTCCCAACTGTTCCAGTCAGCCAAATTCCAGCTTGGTTGAAGAAAAACGCCGCCAGCTTAAACACAAACAGCAATCCTGGGAGAAGAGTAAACCATCAAACTAGAAGCAGTTCTTACTGAGGGACAAGTGGGAGCTGCAACCAGTGAATGTCCCCACACCAAAGACTCATCTTCATGTTTCCCATTACCTAAAGGATTAGTGGGCACAAGAAGTACTGGTGAGGTGAATATTAAAGGGATCAATTTTCATTGCCTCTTTGACACAGGTTCCCAAGTCACCACAATTTCACATTCCTTCTATAACACCCATCTATCAGATCACAAAATAAAACCATTAAATTATATTTTAGAGATAGAAGGTGCAAATGGTCAGAGGGTGCCTTATATTGGATATGTGGAACTCTGTTTGACATTTCCACCTGAGTTCATAGGAGAAGAGATGGACATCAACACCTTGGCCTTGGTTGTTCCAGACCTGCGATCATCACAACCTCCTATTCTGATTGGCACCAACACTTTGGATGTTGTGTACAACCAGTGTTGTCAGTCGCAGTCTGAGTTCTGCCCTGTGCCTTTTGGATATAGAGCAGTGCATAAAATTTTGGAGATAAGGCGCAAACTGACAACTGATGACTATCACGGCATTTTAAAAATGCAGTCATCGATCCCACAGGTTGTTCCTGCTCAAAAGACTGCCGTGTTGGATGCTCTTCTCATATGCCCATTACTGCAAGGTGAAAAAGAAGTGATTGTTCAGCATCCAACCTCTTTCTCTCTACCTGGTGGTTTGATAGTAAAATCCAGCCTTTTTGATCTACCTCCTGTCCAGTCTGTTTCTCTGCCAGTGGTGATCACCAATGAATCTGACCATGACATTGTGATTCCAGCCAGAGCAGCCATCGCTGAAGTCAGTACCATCCAGACCATTCTTCACAAAGAGCAAAGTGTGCATCAAACTTCCCAGAGTTCAGAGCCAAATCTAACAAAGTTGAGTTACAACTTTGGAGACTCGCCGCTCTCAGCTGAATGGAAGCAACGTATAACAAACATGCTCAACAGTATGTCAGACGTTTTTTCAAAGCATGATCTTGATTTTGGTCGCACAGATAAAGTCAAGCATGAGATCAAGCTGTCAGATCCCACTGCTTTTAAACAGCGGCCAAGGCCCATCCATCCCCTAGATGTGGATGCTGTGCGTAAACACATTCAAGAACTGCTGCAGTCTGGTGTTATACGTGAATCCAACTCACCGTTTGCTTCCCCCATAGTTGTAGTGCGGAAGAAAAATGGTGCAGTACGTCTCTGTATTGATTACAGGAAATTGAACGCACAGACCTTCAGAGATGCATATGCTTTGCCAAAGCTGGAGGACACATTTTCAGCACTGTCTGGCTCTACATGGTTCTCCACATTGGATTTAAAATCTGGTTACTACCAGATTGAGATGAATGAATCAGACAAGGATAAAACTGCATTTGTCTGTCCGCTTGGATTTTACGAATTCAACCGCATGCCTCAAGGGGTAACTAATGCTCCTAGCACCTTCCAACGCCTCATGGAACGGTGCATGGGATACATGAATTTAAAAGAAGTGCTTGTTTTCATTGACGACTTAATAGTGTTTGCACCAACTCTAGAGGAGCATGAACTCCGGCTGAGGAAGGTTCTTCAATGCCTGAAAGAATTTGGTTTGAAGCTGTCAGTTGAAAAGTGTGTTTTCTTCCAGACATCTGTTCGCTACCTTGGACATGTAGTTTCAAGTGATGGAGTGGAGACGGATCCAGACAAGATTTCCACATTAACATCTTGGCCGGTTCCTCAGACTCTAAAAGAGCTCAGATCATTCCTTGGTTTCGCAGGGTATTACCGCCGGTTTGTGGAGGGGTACTCATCAGTCGTCAAACCTCTCAATGAATTAACTGCTGGATATCCACCCAGCCAGAAAAAATCAAAATGGATGGGGAAGTTGCAACATTACCTTGACCCCAAAGAACCCTTTGCTTCGCGCTGGACAACTGCTTGCCAGCAGGCTTTTGAAGAGGTTATCCAGAAGCTGAGTACAGCTCCAGTTCTTGCCTTTGCAGACCCAGGTAAACCTTACATTTTACACACTGATGCTAGCTCTACTGGTCTTGGCGCAGTTTTGTACCAAGAACAGGATGGGCGAAACAGGGTGATTGCATATGCCAGCAGAGGTCTGTCCCGCAGTGAAAGTCGATATCCTGCCCATAAACTTGAGTTTCTGGCTCTCAAATGGGCAGTTACAGAAAAATTCTATGACTACCTGTATGGATCCGATTTTACTGTGGTTACAGATAGCAACCCATTGACATATCTGCTAACTTCTGCTAAATTGGATGCTACAAGCTCTCTGCTCTTTCAACTTTTACTTTTAAGATCATTTATCGGGCTGGCAGGTTAAATGCGGATGCGGATGGTCTCTCTCGGCGACCTCATGCCGAACAGGTGGCAGATCCTTTATCTCTGAAGGAGAAGGAAAGAATATTGAAGTTTACTGAACAACATCTGGAACATCCATCCTGTATTTCCATTGACCAGCACTCAGTTCAAGCAATATGTGACAGGCAACTGGTGTACAGTTCACCCAACCTGGACCAAGTTGCTGCTCTTGTGCAAACTCTCTCCATTAACACTGACAGTTTACCAGACAGTTTTGTTAATGATCTACAGTTCTTTTCACCTGTTGTGCCATCTTTTTCTGAAGGTGAAATTGCTGACAAACAACGGGCCGATCCAATCATTCAGCACATCATTGCTCAGTTGGAACGAGGGGAAAACCCACCACCATTTCTGAGGGAACAGCTCCCCGATCTGCCATTACTCCTGCGAGAGCTTACACGCCTGGAGCTCCATAATAATGTTCTTGTCAGGAGAAGGAATATTGGAGGTGAGCTTTCTTACCAACTTGTACTTCCAGAGGAATGGCGGGCTGAGGTCCTCAACCAGCTTCATGACCAGATGGGCCATTTGGGTACAGAGATGACTCTGAACCTGGTTAGATCTTGGTTCTTCTGGCCACGAATGGCAGTTGATGTCTGCAATAAACTTAAGAGCTGTGAGAGATGCATCCGAAAAAAAGCACAACCTGAGAAAGCTGCACCTCTTGTTAACATTAAAACTTCAAGACCACTCGAACTTGTCTGCATGGACTTTCTCTCAATAGAACCAGACCGAAGCAACACCAAAAATGTCCTTGTGATAACCGATCATTTCACAAAATATGATGTTGCAGTGCCAACCCCAAACCAAAGAGCTAAAACGGTAGCAAAAGCTCTATGGGAGAATTATCTTGTCCATTATGGGATGCCAGAGCGTCTCCATAGCGACCAAGGGACTGATTTTGGATCTCACACTATCAAAGAGCTCTGTCAGATCACAGGAATCCAAAAGATTAGGACCACACCTTACCATCCAACCGAACACTCTTAAACATGTTGGGTACTCTGCAAGAAGAAGATAAAATTCATTGGAAAGATTTCGTGAAGCCGCTGGTACACGCTTACAACTGTACCCGAAATGATGTCACTGGGTACTCCCCATATGAACTGATGTTTGGTCGGCAACCCCGCCTTCCTGTCGACTTGGCTTTTGGACTGCCTGTGTCTGAAAAACCATCTACATCTCATTCACAGTACGTTGAAAAGCTCAGGTCATGTCTCAAAGAAAGTTACAAGATTGCAACTGAAAACTCTAAGAAAGTCATGTGGAAGAACAAACTCAGATTCGACAAGCAAGTCACAGCTGCAGAACTCTCAGTTGGAGATAGAGTTCTGGTTAGAAATGTCAAACTACGAGGCAAGCACAAGCTCGCAGACCGGTGGGAATCAGATGTGTATATTATCCAGAAGAAAGCCGGCACTCTTCCAGTATACACAGTTAAACCAGAAGGCAAAGATCGTCCCATCAGGACGCTCCACCGTGACCTGCTGTTGCCTTGTGGCTATTTGTCCCCAGCCTCTAAATCGGAACAGTTAAAGCCAACATCGGTGATTGCACTCGTGACTTCAGAGATTGTAGATCTTTCAGACCCTGAAAATGAAAAAGTGTTCTTACCTGATTTACCCGATTACTCCAGCTCTTCTATCACCCGAATTACAACTGAGGTCGACTTACCTGCTCCTCCATCTACTGTCGCTCCTATGCCTGTGGATCCGCCTGGCCAGCATCCTCAGAGCTCTTTGGAAGAAACGGTTGGTGAAGAACAGGAAGAGGAGTCTGGACCTGAACCTATTGTTGAACTGGATATGGAACCAACAGCTGAGGATGAACCAGATTCTGCTGACTCAGAGCCTCTCGAGGAAAATTCCTCCTCTCAATCAGGACCTGTCTCCCCTCACCCAGAATTTGCATCCTCTCCAGAACAATCCACCATGTTGAGTGATTCTACTGCTTCAAAACTCTCCAGTCCAGATCCTGAACCACCTGTCCGATGCTCTACTCAAATACGTCAGCCACCAACTCATCTGCAGTATTCGACACTTGGGCATCCACTTCTGCAAAGTATTCAGTCCCTGTTTCAAGGACTCAGCACAGCCCTTACATCAGCTCTGGAACTGGAGGAGACCTCTGTGACCTCTACTTCATTTGACAGTGTGGTGTGTCACCAACCGCTTGCATGTACGAGGCCGCACATGAGTTTGGGGGGGAACCTGTAACCCGCAATTAGTCAAGGACTTTTATTTTTGTGGGCCCACTTCCTGTGTTGCCCCAAACTCTGCTAACTTATTTAAAGCCCCGCCTCCAGCACGCAGTTCTGAACATCTTCACCTGTTTCCACTGTGATTGTGGCTTGCTGCTGGCGTCTTCCACCCAAACTGGTCCAAATCTTTGAACTTACTGATTTGATTACCTGAATTGTTGGCGTTGGTTACCAGGGACGTCAACTGGATTCTGTCACAGCTGATTGTGGTCGGGTTTTTTTTTTTTCTCCCTCTTGTTAGATCAGATCCTCATCCGGATCTGAAGATGGCGAGCTAGGAAAGATGACAATGGACTTTATGATTTTGTAATTAATTTATTCTGAGTCAATGATTTTGTCTCATCATACTGTTGTTGTTGTTTGTTTTTATTCAAATCACTCAATATATATACACCAAAACTAAGAACACTGCCTCCTGTTTTCATTCACACCTCAGGCTCCTTAAAAGGACAATCTTCTGATGCTGCTTTTGTAGCCACAGTTAGCTGCCTAGCCCATAACTGTTACATTTAGGATGCAGTGAACAAGCATAGTTATGAGATGGAAGAATTTGCAGATTTGGTATATAACAAGCAGTGATTACATATAATCATGCTGCCTAAACCTTTACAAAGTCTAAATGGATAATGTAGACCTGAGAGTGGTCCTCACTGTCAGGTGGTGAGTCAAAATACATATTCTAAAAGATTTAAGACATTATTTTGAATGGGATATTTTATGCAGTAGGCGTAAAGAATTGGATTGTGCAGTGTTTAATGAAGGTTTTCACTCTTATGTAATTGAGCGGTTAGAACATCCGTTGTGCAATCCAGGACACCAGAATGACTCTGTTGAAGGTAAACGCTGTGGTCCCAGAATAGAACTTGCTAACAGATGATTAATGTTGATAACAGATGATTAATGTTGAATCAGACTTTTAATAATTGGATTGTTTATTTTTCCTTCTCAGCAGCCTGAGAAGACAGAGCTGTGGATTGGGGAGGTGAGTCTGGCTAGGCCCACAGAACACATACAGGTAGTCTTCAGATACATACAGCATTCATCTGAGTTTTGATCATGACCCTCTAGTGCTGGGTGCCGGATCGGATACCAGATGTGTTCAGGTGGACGCTGAAGTTGGGTCTGGGAAACTGACCAATGGGATGTTTCAAAGAAACTGTCAGTCGAGCACCACTGACACAACAACTAAGAAATTGTCAGCCAAGCAATATGACTTTTCACTATGGAAACAAAGCAAAGAGCTATCAGTCAAACAACAAACTGAATTAACTGTCCAGAGGGGGTCCTGGATTTTGTCAACAGCGGGAACATCCAGTCAAGTCTCGCTGTATGCTGAGCTATGAACTGCTGCACAAAGCTGAACTGGTCTCCAGACCAAGGGAGACAAACTGAAGACAGAAAGGCTGAAAGAAAAGCTGGTGGTCCATCTGTCCAAGGTCACTAACATCAACTGCAGCCTGGCCGAGGTGTCAACCCCACATTTGGTCTGTGATGGCCATCCGAGCGCCTTGGTGTCATGATCAAAACTGTAGTTGGCTTTGATAATAATCACTCACATAGGCTCATTTTAAGACAGGTGCCAAAACATGACACAGGAATACTACTGTGGGTTTGCTAGATGATTTGCCCTTTTCCAATTGCTCTGAGATGAAAATTGTTTTATTACCTCTAAACATAATGGGACGATGAATAATGCTCCCCACCCCTGAGCAAAATATTGACTTTTTAACTTTTCGTTTATACAGGTCACGAAGTCTCATTCAAGAGAAACCTGTACCTGGGACCTGATTTGGAATGAGTTCACTAATGTTTTCTAAAGTAATAATAAAGGATTGTTTTTGCCTTGAATGAGCTCATTGGGTGGGTCTGGTTTGCTACGAGGGATGAAATTTATTTAATGGTTAACTCTTTGCAAAATGATATGAGAGCTTGGGTTATATTTGGCTATTTTGCAAAACCTGGATTGAATAACAGTAGGGGGAAGATTAAAACTACACCATATTTTATATTTCTGAAACTAATACTCAGACTGGGTGTTAGTAAGTTACAGCTGGTAATACTTCGGATTTGAAACAGAAAACTGTTTCAAAAAGGGGGAAGGTGAAGACTGCTCTTAGCAGGAAACAGTTCATACAATGATTAGGTCATTACAAAATATACAAAAATAACTTCTTAGGGTTTTATATTTAAATGAACAGCAAAAAGCCAGTAGTAAGTCTGAAGCATTTAAAGGATCATTTAGGATAATCACATTGACATTTGAAAAGTGGAATAAATCAGAAGCCTACAAAACGACATTGCACTTGTATATATCGGTTTAACAAAAGTATTTTTCTCTTTCTTTGTTGTAATGTGTACAGATTCCAGAAAAGGGGGACGCCCCTAGCATCAAAACACAGACTACTGAAGTGGATTTGAGCAAAGGTTAAGGAGAAAGGTGGTGGTTCGGTATTTTTAAACACAACTGACTTGACTTGACTGGACTGGACTCTTAATTAGATTAATTGGGCTAATAAAAGGTTTCATGAACAAAGTATTTTAACCACATGTTTTACTGCTGAGGAACCAGCTCAGTGGTTATGAATTTTATGAATTTCTTCCTTGCTCCCCTCTCTCGCACAGACAGGTACCTGGAGGGAAGATTAAATTCCTCTTGTTTCTACAGTGTTATATGTCAGTGGTTTAAAAACTTTTAAGGTTATATTGTATTTTGATGTTGTCGGCGCATGCGTTTAATGAAGTTCCTTCCACAGGCTCCAGGAGGAAGGAGGCCAGCATAGGAAATTACTTATTGCAGGGTATTATTGTGTATTGTTGTTGTGTTATTATGTTTAACTTTGATATTGTAGGTAGATCCGTTGACTGCAAAGGCTTGGAAGGGTGGAGGGCGGTACTAGAGTACACAGGTATCCCTGGAGAAGTCCAGTATGTACCTCATTTCAGTTTCAAGGGTATAGATGAATGTAAGAATAGCATTTTATTTCAGTTTTACAAGTTCTGTTTTATTATAACATTACAGTGTAAGAGTACATACTGGCAGTAGCAATAATGACCATCAGGGTGTCCAATAATTAAGAAACAGGTTGTACTCACTAGGAAGTAACTACAGTCAGTTTTTTCCAGGCCCACAAATGGGCCATGGATCCCACAGATAAAATAATCAAAAGGCCATACAGGGTGTTTAACAATTCGCAAGCTTTGGTGTCCAGCTTTTCTCATCAGGATGGAGAATCTCTTACCGAGGAGACGGACTACGGACCACCACACCGGACTGGGTCCTGCTAAAAAGAAGGATAGGAACCCACCAGGTGGTGGAGAGAACATCACACGCAATCGGTCTCCAGAAGGAGTGACACCTGTTACGACCACAACCAGTGCACCCCTGCAGAGGAGCTGGATCGATCGCTGGACCAGATTGAGGCTGATCTGCTGGAACATCAGGAGTACAGCTCCCCACTACACCTGGAGGAGGTGACAGGACCTTTGTGGGAGCTCACTCTTTGCCCCTTTGTCCTGGTAGGAAAAAGGCAGTAGCAAACATTGGAGAAGAAGTCTCCACTCTGCCTAAGTCGGTCAGTCAGGTGGAACGGGGAAGGAAGGAAGATTCTCAGCCCTGACCGTGAAGAACAGAAGACGCGTCAAACTGATTTTAGTTTTTTCCCAATGCACACACGTCATTTAGAATGTCTAATCAGACTGATAAAGGTTCTGAGGACTTTGCATGAAGACATCTCCGCGGGCCGAATCTCACCGAGAACCAAAAGGACACTTGTGGACGAACAAGGCCTCCCACCGCAAGCTCAAGAACCGAAGACCTGCTAGATAGTCCTGTTTAAATTGAGTGTTTTGTCTTTTCCTGTTTAACATGAGTGTCTTGTCTTTTCTTTCAGTCATTCTGAGGAACAACCAGAGAAGGGTCGTGGATTCAATTGAAAACTCTTAACTATTCAAAATTTTACTCCATTCAATTGGGCATTTAATCATTCTAAAATACCACAAGGTGTTTTAAAGGTGGTTTAAAAAGAGGTCAATTTTGGTATTAGGGTGGAGTTTTACTTATTTTAGTGTGTTGGGTATTTATCTTTTACTAGGAGTGTTATAGTGTTTTTTTGTATTTTTATAAAGGTTATTCGTGTAGATGAACAGATGCTCAGATATATTCATCATTTAACACGGATTCCTCATTTTTCTGGACTGAATAAAACGTGCATTGAATTTAAGGAAATGCAAACGTGAGACGTCATTTATATTTGACCCATCAAAATGAATGCGGTCATTTATTTACAGAATCAAAATTTAACATCAAACATTTACATTAATTTGGCAAATTATGAAAATAACAACATAAGCAATCAATCAGGAAAAATCATACGGCCATGATTTTTCCGTTGCTTCACCACAGACATTTATGAAAACTGTACAATTATGATCTTTTACCCACATGAATGTGGGTGAGCATTTTACACAGACATTTCTAAAATATCTGGAAGAATTTCTACTTGATAGAAAAGTTTAAAGATGGAAAGAAGTTTAGAGGGAGTAAGATGGTGTGTGAGGGGAGAAATGTGTTCACCAGAATCGACACTCTCCGGCTTTCTTCAGCTTTTCCTTACAGTACACTTAGGTGATGAAATCGGCTCCTTTACCTGGAGATGTCTCAGGTGAGATTCCGTTTAACGCACCCTTTCAGCGTCTCAGTAGGATGCTGTTACTCGTCCGAAGTAATGGCGAGGCTCTGTTCGACACATATTCACCTCAGTGGAAAATGTTATAATCCCATGGAACTCGGAAGAGCTCTGTTGTCAGGATCATCCCGTCTCTCACAGAACTGGTTGGACTGTGTATCCAGCAGAACTCCAACAGCACTCCATCAGAACTTCAACAGAACCAAGACCGAGTAGACCAGGAAGTACTGACATTTTAAAGAGCTGTTTCCCGGTTCACTTTTGGGAGTATTACCATTGGTCAGAACCGACCAGACGGGGTGTGTGTTGTGACGTAAGAGGTTAGAGACAGCGAGAATTGTTATGAAACAGATCAGAAATGTTCTCACAGACAGAGAGAGTTTTGTTTTGGCGCGTTTCAGAAACAGGTGCTAAAACTTCTCTATTTACGTCTGAGAGGATTCTAAAAACATGACAGTTCGTTCAACAACTTGTTTTTCGTTTGACTCCAACCTTGGAAACGCACACTTGCTCACTCAAAGGCAGAAATCAGAAAATGCATAATTATTCTGTAACAGCTTTGACATGAGAATAAAAATCATTACTCAGTTAATAAAATTGATTAGTGCACTGCAACATCTAAAATGGTTTGAACTAAGACACTTTGATTATCAACATTTGTAAAATAGTAATGATAATAAAAAGAGAGTGTTCTTTTCACTTGAATCTTCAAGAAAGAAAGTCTCAGGATGGGTGAACCTGTATTTCTGAGTTCAAATCAATGAAATGACAGTCCCTGTCCCACAAGGTTCTTAAGGTCAAGATTTTTGACCTTAGACTTAGTTTTTGACATGGGCCTAGTCCACTACATTCGTTTGGTATTTTTTACAGGTTTTGAAGGGTTTTAACCATGGGTCTGGTCCAGGACCCCTGGAGGGTTGCAGTAAGTTTGGGTGGAGTGGCAGTGTTACTCACATCCATCTGTAAACATCCAAAAGGGTGTGATCTCCCATGAATATGGGGAGATCAAAAGAGGGATTGTTGGATTTCATATTTTTATACCTTTTTATATTTCCTATCAAGCATTCAAATGTCATTTTATACAAAGTGTGGGCATGTCTTTCTTCAAGAGTTGAACTATATTTATAGAAAATGTTTACTTTTCTAACTATTTTACCTTTAAATATAATCTCACATTAGCTAAGGATAATTTTACAAGTTCACATTTGATATATTACAAGCAATCAAAACAAGCCAG
>NW_023619229.1:0-6707 GCF_014905685.2 Nematolebias whitei
TTGGAGCTCCGCCCACACATTGACACACATTGAAGCTCCGCCCACACACTGACACACCTCGGAGCCACACCCACACACTGACACACCACAGAGCTCCGCCCAAACACTGACACATCTCGGAGCTCCAACCACACACCGACACACCTGTGGTGGTGTGAGTGTGCAGTACTACAGTAGTGTTGCGGTGCATACCTTTGACATAGACGTTGAGTGTGGCAGGCCCCGCCCCCTCCCGGCCTCCAGCCTGGTAGAACTGGAACATGATGCAGTGGGTTTCATTCTCTTTGAGCGGAGGCAGCAGCAGCTGAGCGCGCTGACCGCTGTAACGACCAGATGTGTTCACAAACAGGAAGGAGGAACCTGCAGGTCATCACAAACACAAAGTCAAAGACAATTACCTTTCAGAGTAAAAGCATAGTTTTTAAAATTTCACAACAAAACTAATAAATATGTAACATTAGACACATTTATGCTCGATTAATGTTAATGTTTTCTTTGAAATACCTTAACTAAATGACAAAAGTTTCAAGTATTTTCTAATAATTTAGGGTGTCAAAATTAAAGAGTTGTTTTTAAACAGAGCTGTCAAAGTAAAAGCCCATTTAAGGTCAGCATACTTTCAGAAGAAAAGCGCACACATCTATAAAAACTGAGGTGACAGGAAATGCACCACTGATACCAAAATAAAGCACCTATGTGTGTGTGTGGGTGTGGGGGGGGGCTGTGTGTGTGTGAGTGTGAGTGAACAATTCAGTCATTTAGTCAACAGAAGAACTCTATAATTGGAAGACTTCAGAATAAAAGTGTAGTCTCTTTGAAACTGTGAACCACTTTGTGTGTGTGTGTGTGTGTGTGTGTGTGTGTGTGTGTCCCGACCACAGCTGTCAATCATCCATGCTTGCTGCCTTCACTTTTCTTTAAATCTGTTTCTACAAAGTTTCTATGAAATTTGAATTAGTCGTTGAGTTTTTCAACTTTCAGTGTGTGCGTGCGCGTGGGTTGAGGGACGTCTCCATGGCAACAGGAAGAAAACCAGCTTCAGCTGTTAGTCCTGTTAGACTCAAACCGTTTGAGCATTTCTGTAAAATCCAATCCATCCATCATCATTAACCCGCTTCTTCCAGTTTGGGTCACGGGGGTCGCCGGTGCCCATGTTCAGCAGTCACTGTGTGAGAGACGGGGGAGACCTGGACAGGTCTCAGTCCATCACAGGGACACCTAGGGACAATTCAGAGTTACCAATCAATCAGCCTAACATGCATGTTTTTGGTCTGTGGGAGAAAACCCACGCAGCACAGAGAGAACATGCAGACTCCACCCAGAAAAGTCCCAGGCCGGGATTTGAACCAAGGACCTGCTCACTGAGAGGCAGCAGCTCTACCAGTTGCACCAGCGTGTGCCCATTTCTTTAAAATGGTTTATAAAATCAAACTCTTTCCATCTGACTCTGTGGAAAAATGGAGAACGTTTGAACAGCCGATGCTTCCTTCAGGTCATGCAGTTTTTAAATGTTTCAAATGATTTGGTAAGAAAAGTGAGAAGAGGAGCAGCTGCTGCTGCCGTCCATCTGAGAAGGGTCAAAGGTCATCTGGACTCTATCGTTCTACAGAGAGAAGATTCTTCACAGGAGAAATATGTTTAAGACATCAGAGAGTTGTCACAGGAGCAGCTGCAAATTTACTCTGAAGGTCAGGCCATGAAATGCTCACTGAGCTCAGCCTGTACCGGCCTCAGGTTCAGTAAGGAAACTTTATTTGTGTAGCGCCTGTTACAGGTCAGAAACCACAAAGTGCTTTACGGAATACGAGACATAAAAACAGAAGGAGAGATAAAACAACACGTGTGAAATAAAACTAATTAAAAGCCAATCTGAACAAACAGTTAAAGCAGTAAAAGGTCAGTTAAAGGTCAAAGGTCATGACAGGACCGTTAGAAACGGTTCTGAAGGCTTGCCTGTTGTAAACAAAAGCCCAGCTGTAGGTTTAGAAGCAGAACATTTATAAACCACAGGCTTGTCTGCATACAGACATCATCAGAAGAGACTGGTGGAAAAATCTACTTTCAGGTTGGAATGAGAACTTGAAGACAGACTGGATCCACAAGAACATCTGGAGGAACCCAAGAGCAGCACCAGCCCTCCTACCAGCTGTCAGTATGGTGGAGGAGGGCTCATGGTTTGGGCTTCTGTCAGTCACTGAGTGGACCAGGAACTCCTCTGGAGACCAAACGGTTCTGGAGTCAGAACGTCCATCTGTCCAACTGCTGAAGACTGGACAAACTGGGTCCAACAGGACCATGAGACCAAACACAGCAGCTGATCTACAACAGGACGGGTCACAAAGAACAGAACCAAGGTGCAGTCAGAGTCCAGAACTGGCTGAAATAATAACTTTCATTTTAATACAGTTGTCCCCAACCCCCAGGCCACGGACCGATACCTGTCTGCACAGAAAAATTACATAACTTACATTATTTCTGTTTTATTTAGTATCTGATTCTGAACGATGCTTTATTTTGAAAAATGACTGGATTCTCTCTGCCACATCTGTCTATGACTCACTCTTGGCACAGGTCAAGTTTGCCTCCATAGACATGTATGTAGTTTCCTGGCCCGTTGCAGCGGTATGTCAGAGCGGCCGCCACATTGGATGTGGCAGAACTGTCAGCCAACTAAAACAAGGAAATGGACTGAACTTCATAAAGCACCGTTCTACAAAGTGTTTTAAGTTGATCCCTGTCATTCACACACTCATATATCTGGAAAACAAACGGGCACCAAAGACAACATTTGTAACTTTTAACGTGATTATTAAAAATGTTTACTCCTTAAATATTTCTAGAATTAAATATTATAGAATTAAATATTATAGAATTGTGCCGCTCCAGGTGTCTGCATATTGGAGCAGCTCTGTTTCTTTCATTCTGAGATTTTGCTTTTGGAAACTTTAATTCCTCTTTTTCTGGATGTAAATCACATTTTTTGGATGATTGTTTCCTCTGGTATCAGATGCTGTGCAGCTGGAAGGATTTTTACTGAAACTTTTTTAGTTTTGGACATTTGTTATGATGCGTAACCATGGCAACAAGGCAGTTTTCTACAACAACAGCAGCTGATTAACATCTCAAAAGCTCAAATAATATCTCAACTATGGCCCCAACTCTCAAATGAGTTGAAAAGGATGTTCTGTGGACGCATTCTCATCTACCTGCCAGCTGTGCTCGAGTGCCTGACCACTGAGATCCTGGAACTAGCAGGAAACACGGCTCATGACAGCAGAAGGACAGGATCGTCCCTCTGCACCTACAGCTGTCTGTCCGCAGCGACGAGGAGCTCGACAGACTGCTGGGAGGAGTGGCCATCGCTCTGGGAGGAGTTCTGCTCAGCATTCAGGCGGTCCTACAGCCCGGGGGAACCGAGAGGCCAGCAGAGTCTGGGTGGACGGATCGAACAGCATCTGCAGCCAGTTTCTTAGGATCCACTGTGGGATGGACCTTTACAAGAGATCCTTCCTGTCTACAGCATCAGCATCTATAACATCTCTTAATGAAATGAGGATAACGAGCTACAACAACAAATAATTTCCCTCTGGGATTAATAAAGTATTTTTGAATTCAATTGAATTGAATTTAGGTTATAGGTAAGCACTAAACCAACAGATGTATTATTTAGAATGTTTACAACTACTAATGTTTATAACACTATTACTGTGGTGATAAATATAGAAATATCCATATTTAACATTTAATCTGTGTCTATAATAACAAGATCCCGAAGAGCACTAAAGTGCCACATTCAATATGGTGGTGACATCTACTTACAATTCAGCGCTCAATGTGGCGTCTATGTATATATAAATGTCTATGCTAGCTTCCGTCACATGGCTACCTTCTTAAACGTGCTACTTCCCCCGTTAACACATGACCACATTTTTGAAATCCCCAAGCTAGCAAAATAAACAAGAAAAAAGGGAGGAGGAACGTGGCTCGTTTCTCTGAAAATTAACAAGAAAAGCACGTAAACAATTATTTGTTTGTTTGAAGTTATAGCAAAGATGTGTCTCAGTCTAACATTTGTTTAATAAATTCACTTTAATGGTCAAAGTAGCTGCATTTCGCGGGTGGTGCAGCTGTTCTGACGGTTCCAAGCAGCGAGCAGAATGAAGGTGAGGATATATGGCAGGCTGATTGAGTCATTAATAACTGGTGAAGATTCTCAGTCATCCAGGACATGGTAAGTTCAAAAAAGTTCAAGAAAAAATCAATAAAGTATACAGTAAAGTATAATAAATAAATTTAAGTGGTTTTTGTCTTGAACTTTTTTGAATTTGTCATTATAGCCACGTTTACCCATTACATGATACAACAGTATGCCAGCCGTACTGCTATTACTATTCTGTTGTCATCAAGTGTCTGAAAGTGGTACTGCTCAATTTTTTTCTTCAGTCAGAATTTTTTATTCATTCAACCTTTATTTAGACAGGTAACTCCCATTGAGCCCCGAGGACTCATATACAAGAGACCTGGTTAGGGTTAACGGGTTATAAATATGGGAAAAAATCCATAAATATGTCGCTTCAGCCTTTAAGTCATAGGGCATGTAAATTATGTAAAAAAAATGCTACTTATAGGCTAAAAAATATGGTATTTGTAAGAATCTACAAACTCAATAGGAACTCCATGCATGGATGAGATAGGAGGAAGAGTTGCTGGCACCAACTTTCAGTTGGAAAACAGCATCCCTTTGGTTTTGTCAGCGTTTAGCAGCATCTTGGGATGGAATAACTTTGACTGAATGATGTCAAATGCAGACTGAAGCTGGAAAATCTTGGCAACTGTGTTAGCTCGGCAATAAATAACAGTGTCAACATGACCTAAACAACATGACCTCAGCTTCACAGCTCACAGTTGTTGAAGGCATCAGAGTTGATCTGCTATCAGACTCCTCTCTGTGTAGACAGAAATAAAGTATGAATAATACCCTTTAATAAAGTATTTTTGAATGTGGGCATCATATGCGAGTTTGTTGTTAGGCCTGATACTGAGATACTTATAACTTTCCACAAAATCAATCTCAGTACTGGTCATGGAAGACATTTTAAAAGGACACTCGACTTGTGGTAGGTTCCTGTTAAAATCATGTTTAGCTTTGTCGTGTTTAAAAGCAGATGTAGATTAGTGAAGGCCTGTTGAATCGAAGTGAAGCTGGCCTGTAATGAAGACAAAGCAGGAGGGACTGGAAGCATAGATGATGGTATCATCAACACGTGTGAATCACATACTGTCAGGGGTATGGTACTGATATAAATATAAAAAAAAGTAGGCCCCAGAATGCTTCCGTGTGGGACACCATTAGATAGGGGCAGTGGACCAGACAAAAGACTCTCCACCCTCACTGACTGTAGATGATCAGAACAATAACAACTTTTGGAGAGTCTTACATCCTTTAGCCTGTCTAGAAGTAACTTACAGTTCAGAGTCAAAAGTCTTTGATGGATCGACAAATGCAGCTACACGGTATTGTTTGTTGTCAACGGCACAGATGATATCATAAAGGACTTTGAGTGGAGCAATGATGCAGATATGGTGGATCTTCAGAGAGCTGAGCAGTGACTTAAAGATGAAAAGAAGAGTGGGCCAGAACTCCAAGTTCTGCTGCTGATGGAGGTTACATCAGGAGCCGGAACCAGATTTTGTGGTTTAGTTGAAAAAAGAATGACATGGACTCTGTTTAACGCTTCAGTTATAAATCAAAACCGTTTTAGAAGCATTTCAGCTGGTTTATTAGAAGAAGAAAAGCTCTGTTCTAGCAGAAGTGCTGAACACTGAGAGGTTCTGAAACATCTGCGTGTTCAGCTGTGACCACAGTCCTTCATCAGAGGTAAATTACAGAGCAGCTCGGAGAAAGCTCCACCACAAACTAAAAGCTGCTCCTTCTTTTTCCCTGCTGAGCTCAGAAAACGGATCATTGGCGAATCTCGGCTGCTCCGTGAGTTTTGTCTCTGACAGAAAGTGTATCGACCACCGAACTCAAAGAGTGATTTTACCCTCGGAGATCAATTTAATGTGAGTTTGGTTTGATTTCCAGGTTACAGGTGAGTGTTCATGTGTGAGTGTGTGTGTCAGCAGATCAATGGACCTTGAGGAGAATCGATTAGAAAAACACGAGGTTTAATCACGGCAGGGCTAAGGAGAGGAGAAAGATAAACGAGAGGAGGAGTGAGGACAAAGCAGACTGATGAAGAACAAAAACTCTGATGAGTTCATTCACATGGAAATGCAGAGATTTCTGCCTCTGATTACAGTTTGTTTCCAGCTTCACTCCACAAGGAGCAGAAAACAGCTGACAGGAAGTTGATCTGAGACACTGAGATCGTCTTTAAATGCAAGGTTCAAAACATTTCTCAGGCTTCATCTGAACCAGGAGGCTCAGGCCAGGATCAAGATTTAACATTAGACAAAACAAAAAAACAAAAAAACATTTACAGCTAACCGATGAGTTCAAAGAGCTCAGGTTAATTGTACTCAGAGAACAACACAAACACCAACCATCAACACAAACAAACATCACCACAAACAACAACCATCAACACCAACAACCATCAACACAAACAACATCCATCAACACAAACAACATCCATCAACACGAACAACAACCATCACCACGAACAACAACCATCAACACAAACAACCATCAACACAAACAACCA
>NW_023619229.1:9707-11511 GCF_014905685.2 Nematolebias whitei
AATTCTTTTCATACAGAGCTCCTAAAATATTCATAAACTCATCATATGATCTGTTCACATCATCAACATACACGTCTTTCCAGCTTTGTTTATGTAGGGGTCAAGGTCTGGGTTCTCTGAACCCTTCTTGAGGTCTCCTGAACTCCTTCCCGAACTCTGAACCGCCTTCATCACCTTCTTTCAGAACTCCAGAAACATTCAGAACAGTTCGGACTGCATCAGAAAACCCTGAAGGTACAGTTAGGACCTGAGCTGATGACATCACTCAGCTATCGGTTCCTGGAGGCTCGAGACGAGCAAAGAAACAAACTGAAGCATCGAG
This sequence comes from Nematolebias whitei, assembly GCF_014905685.2. Lineage (NCBI taxonomy): Eukaryota > Metazoa > Chordata > Actinopteri > Cyprinodontiformes > Rivulidae > Nematolebias > Nematolebias whitei. The sequence continues at coordinate 10,030 of NW_023619229.1, forward strand.
CCCTCACAGCTGTCAGACGTGTCCCCGCGTTCCTCAGGCTTCTTAACCTCCCGCCCCTTTCTCCCCTGTTGGCCAATCAGAGCTGACCCCTGCCATCTGTAAACCAATCACATTAGAGCCAGATCACACACACACACAGATGGAGGGGGTAATTCTATTACCAGAGTTGTTCAGAGACGTGAGGAGAGGCAGCTGCAGCACATTCAGAAGAATTACCCACAACACACACGCGCACACGCGCACACACACACACACACACACACACACACACACACCAGCAGGAAGTGTGTGTGAGTGTTTCCTGTCTTCCTGCTCTCAGAAATTGATTCAGAATCTGAATGGATGTTGAAATAAATAAAAACTCAACATGAACATCACTTAGAGACTGATTTAAAGGAGCAGTCACATTTATTCATTTACACAGTCAGTTCAACTATACTGTGACCGTTAATAACCACAAACTGTACTGAAACAACAACAAAAAAACAACAACAACCTGTAACAAAAACAACATGGGATAAATGTTCATTGTTATGCTGATGACACACAATTATATTTGTCCATGAAACCCAATGAATCCAATCAGCTACTTAGACTACAAGCATGTCTTAAAGACATAAAAACCTGGACGACCCTTAATTTTCTCCTGTTGAACAGACAAGACTGAGGTTTTGGTTTTTGGACCTGAGCACCTTAGGAATGAATGTTTCAGTCTTTCTCCCTCCTTAGATGCATTAATCTGTCCTCCAGCTCTAATGTTAAAAATCTTGGTGTTATTTTTGATCAGGACATGTCTTTTATCCCCCACATTAAAAACGTTACTAGAACCTCCTTCTTCCACCTGCGTAATATCACTAACATTAGAAACATCTGATCTAAAGATGATGCAGAAAAACTGGTCCATGCATTTGTCACGTCTAGACTGGACTATTGCAATGGTTTATTATCTGGGTGTCCAAATACTTCTTTAAAACGTCTTCAGTTGATCCAAAATGCTGCTGCCAGAGTCTTAACTGGAGTTACTGGGAGAGATCATCTCTCTCCAGTTTTAGCTTCTCTCCATTGGCTCCCTGTCAAATCCAGAACTGAATTCAAAATCTTACTTCTAACCTACAAAGCTCTCAACAACCTAGCTCCATCTTATATTACAGATCTTATTGTTCCATATTTTCCTAACAGAGCACTTCGCTCTCAGACTGCAGGTTTACTTGTGGTTCCTAGAGTTTACAAAAACAGAATTTGAGGAAGATCTTTCAGTTCTCAGGCTCCTCTCTTGTGGAACCAACTTCCAGTTTCTGTCCATGAGGCTGACACATTGTCCAGTTTTAAAACTGGGATTAAGACTTTCCTGTTTGATAAATCCTATAGTTAGGGATGGGGTCAATCCAATCCGATATCAGTATCAGCCTCTGATACCAACAAAATTTACGTATTGGATCTTTCTGATCCAACCTGCTGATCTTTCTGATCCAACCTGCTGAT
>NW_023619230.1:0-6709 GCF_014905685.2 Nematolebias whitei
TTGGAGCTCCGCCCACACATTGACACACATTGAAGCTCCGCCCACACGCTGACACACCTCGGAGCCACACCCACACACTGACACACCACAGAGCTCCGCCCAAACACTGACACATCTCGGAGCTCCAACCACACACCGACACACCTGTGGTGGTGTGAGTGTGCAGTACTACAGTAGTGTTGCGGTGCATACCTTTGACATAGACGTTGAGTGTGGCAGGCCCCGCCCCCTCCCGGCCTCCAGCCTGGTAGAACTGGAACATGATGCAGTGGGTTTCATTCTCTTTGAGCGGAGGCAGCAGCAGCTGAGCGCGCTGACCGCTGTAACGACCAGATGTGTTCACAAACAGGAAGGAGGAACCTGCAGGTCATCACAAACACAAAGTCAAAGACAATTACCTTTCAGAGTAAAAGCATAGTTTTTAAAATTTCACAACAAAACTAATAAATATGTAACATTAGACACATTTATGCTCGATTAATGTTAATGTTTTCTTTGAAATACCTTAACTAAATGACAAAAGTTTCAAGTATTTTCTAATAATTTAGGGTGTCAAAATTAAAGAGTTGTTTTTAAACAGAGCTGTCAAAGTAAAAGCCCATTTAAGGTCAGCATACTTTCAGAAGAAAAGCGCACACATCTATAAAAACTGAGGTGACAGGAAATGCACCACTGATACCAAAATAAAGCACCTATGTGTGTGTGTGGGTGTGGGGGGGGGCTGTGTGTGTGTGAGTGTGAGTGAACAATTCAGTCATTTAGTCAACAGAAGAACTCTATAATTGGAAGACTTCAGAATAAAAGTGTAGTCTCTTTGAAACTGTGAACCACTTTGTGTGTGTGTGTGTGTGTGTGTGTGTGTGTGTGTGTCCCGACCACAGCTGTCAATCATCCATGCTTGCTGCCTTCACTTTTCTTTAAATCTGTTTCTACAAAGTTTCTATGAAATTTGAATTAGTCGTTGAGTTTTTCAACTTTCAGTGTGTGCGTGCGCGTGGGTTGAGGGACGTCTCCATGGCAACAGGAAGAAAACCAGCTTCAGCTGTTAGTCCTGTTAGACTCAAACCGTTTGAGCATTTCTGTAAAATCCAATCCATCCATCATCATTAACCCGCTTCTTCCAGTTTGGGTCACGGGGGTCGCCGGTGCCCATGTTCAGCAGTCACTGTGTGAGAGACGGGGGAGACCTGGACAGGTCTCAGTCCATCACAGGGACACCTAGGGACAATTCAGAGTTACCAATCAATCAGCCTAACATGCATGTTTTTGGTCTGTGGGAGAAAACCCACGCAGCACAGAGAGAACATGCAGACTCCACCCAGAAAAGTCCCAGGCCGGGATTTGAACCAAGGACCTGCTCACTGAGAGGCAGCAGCTCTACCAGTTGCACCAGCGTGTGCCCATTTCTTTAAAATGGTTTATAAAATCAAACTCTTTCCATCTGACTCTGTGGAAAAATGGAGAACGTTTGAACAGCCGATGCTTCCTTCAGGTCATGCAGTTTTTAAATGTTTCAAATGATTTGGTAAGAAAAGTGAGAAGAGGAGCAGCTGCTGCTGCCGTCCATCTGAGAAGGGTCAAAGGTCATCTGGACTCTATCGTTCTACAGAGAGAAGATTCTTCACAGGAGAAATATGTTTAAGACATCAGAGAGTTGTCACAGGAGCAGCTGCAAATTTACTCTGAAGGTCAGGCCATGAAATGCTCACTGAGCTCAGCCTGTACCGGCCTCAGGTTCAGTAAGGAAACTTTATTTGTGTAGCGCCTGTTACAGGTCAGAAACCACAAAGTGCTTTACGGAATACGAGACATAAAAACAGAAGGAGAGATAAAACAACACGTGTGAAATAAAACTAATTAAAAGCCAATCTGAACAAACAGTTAAAGCAGTAAAAGGTCAGTTAAAGGTCAAAGGTCATGACAGGACCGTTAGAAACGGTTCTGAAGGCTTGCCTGTTGTAAACAAAAGCCCAGCTGTAGGTTTAGAAGCAGAACATTTATAAACCACAGGCTTGTCTGCATACAGACATCATCAGAAGAGACTGGTGGAAAAATCTACTTTCAGGTTGGAATGAGAACTTGAAGACAGACTGGATCCACAAGAACATCTGGAGGAACCCAAGAGCAGCACCAGCCCTCCTACCAGCTGTCAGTATGGTGGAGGAGGGCTCATGGTTTGGGCTTCTGTCAGTCACTGAGTGGACCAGGAACTCCTCTGGAGACCAAACGGTTCTGGAGTCAGAACGTCCATCTGTCCAACTGCTGAAGACTGGACAAACTGGGTCCAACAGGACCATGAGACCAAACACAGCAGCTGATCTACAACAGGACGGGTCACAAAGAACAGAACCAAGGTGCAGTCAGAGTCCAGAACTGGCTGAAATAATAACTTTCATTTTAATACAGTTGTCCCCAACCCCCAGGCCACGGACCGATACCTGTCTGCACAGAAAAATTACATAACTTACATTATTTCTGTTTTATTTAGTATCTGATTCTGAACGATGCTTTATTTTGAAAAATGACTGGATTCTCTCTGCCACATCTGTCTATGACTCACTCTTGGCACAGGTCAAGTTTGCCTCCATAGACATGTATGTAGTTTCCTGGCCCGTTGCAGCGGTATGTCAGAGCGGCCGCCACATTGGATGTGGCAGAACTGTCAGCCAACTAAAACAAGGAAATGGACTGAACTTCATAAAGCACCGTTCTACAAAGTGTTTTAAGTTGATCCCTGTCATTCACACACTCATATATCTGGAAAACAAACGGGCACCAAAGACAACATTTGTAACTTTTAACGTGATTATTAAAAATGTTTACTCCTTAAATATTTCTAGAATTAAATATTATAGAATTAAATATTATAGAATTGTGCCGCTCCAGGTGTCTGCATATTGGAGCAGCTCTGTTTCTTTCATTCTGAGATTTTGCTTTTGGAAACTTTAATTCCTCTTTTTCTGGATGTAAATCACATTTGTTGGATGATTGTTTCCTCTGGTATCAGATGCTGTGCAGCTGGAAGGATTTTTACTGAAACTTTTTTAGTTTTGGACATTTGTTATGATGCGTAACCATGGCAACAAGGCAGTTTTCTACAACAACAGCAGCTGATTAACATCTCAAAAGCTCAAATAATATCTCAACTACGGCCCCAACTCTCAAATGAGTTGAAAAGGATGTTCTGTGGACGCATTCTCATCTACCTGCCAGCTGTGCTCGAGTGCCTGACCACTGAGATCCTGGAACTAGCAGGAAACACGGCTCATGACAGCAGAAGGACAGGATCGTCCCTCAGCACCTACAGTTGTCTGTCCGCAGCGACGAGGAGCTCAGCAGACTGCTGGGAGGAGTGGCCATCGCTCTGGGAGGAGTTCTGCTCAGCATTCAGGCGGTCCTACAGCCCGAGGGAACTGAGAGGCCAGCCGAGTCTGGGTGGACGGATCGAACAGCATCTGCAGCCAGTTTCTTAGGATCCACTGTGGGATGGACCTTTACAAGAGATCCTTCCTGCCTACAGCATCAGCATCTATAACATCTCTTAATGAAATGAGGATAACGAGTTACAACAACAAATAATTTCCCTCTGGGATTAATAAAGTATTTTTGAATTCAATTGAATTGAATTTAGGTTATAGGTAAGCACTAAACCAACAGATGTATTATTTAGAATGTTTACAACTACTAATGTTTATAACACTATTACTGTGGTGATAAATATAGAAATATCCATATTTAACATTTAATCTGTGTCTATAATAACAAGATCCCGAAGAGCACTAAAGTGCCACATTCAATATGGTGGTGACATCTACTTACAATTCAGCGCTCAATGTGGCGTCTATGTATATATAAATGTCTATGCTAGCTTCCGTCACATGGCTACCTTCTTAAACGTGCTACTTCCTCCGTTAACACATGACCACATTTTTGAAATCCCCAAGCTAGCAAAATAAACAAGAAAAAAGGGAGGAGGAACGTGGCTCGTTTCTCTGAAAATTAACAAGAAAAGCACGTAAACAATTATTTGTTTGTTTGAAGTTATAGCAAAGATGTGTCTCAGTCTAACATTTGTTTAATAAATTCACTTTAATGGTCAAAGTAGCTGCATTTCGCGGGTGGTGCAGCTGTTCTGACGGTTCCAAGCAGCGAGCAGAATGAAGGTGAGGATATATGGCAGGCTGATTGAGTCATTAATAACTGGTGAAGATTCTCAGTCATCCAGGACATGGTAAGTTCAAAAAAGTTCAAGAAAAAATCAATAAAGTATACAGTAAAGTATAATAAATAAATTTAAGTGGTTTTTGTCTTGAACTTTTTTGAATTTGTCATTATAGCCACGTTTACCTATTACATGATACAACAGTATGCCAGCCGTACTGCTATTACTATTCTGTTGTCATCAAGTGTCTGAAAGTGGTACTGCTCAATTTTTTTCTTCAGTCAGAATTTTTTATTCATTCAACCTTTATTTAGACAGGTAACTCCCATTGAGCCCCGAGGACTCATATACAAGAGAGGCCTGGTTAGGGTTAACGGGTTATAAATATGGGAAAAAATCCATAAATATGTCGCTTCAGCCTTTAAGTCATAGGGCATGTAAATTATGTAAAAAAAATGCTACTTATAGGCTAAAAAATATGGTATTTGTAAGAATCTACAAACTCAATAGGAACTCCATGCATGGATGAGATAGGAGGAAGAGTTGCTGGCACCAACTTTCAGTTGGAAAACAGCATCCCTTTGGTTTTGTCAGCGTTTAGCAGCATCTTGGGATGGAATAACTTTGACTGAATGATGTCAAATGCAGACTGAAGCTGGAAAATCTTGGCAACTGTGTTAGCTCGGCAATAAATAACAGTGTCAACATGACCTAAACAACATGACCTCAGCTTCACAGCTCACAGTTGTTGAAGGCATCAGAGTTGATCTGCTATCAGACTCCTCTCTGTGTAGACAGAAATAAAGTATGAATAATACCCTTTAATAAAGTATTTTTGAATGTGGGCATCATATGCGAGTTTGTTGTTAGGCCTGATACTGAGATACTTATAACTTTCCACAAAATCAATCTCAGTACTGGTCATGGAAGACATTTTAAAAGGACACTCGACTTGTGGTAGGTTCCTGTTAAAATCATGTTTAGCTTTGTCGTGTTTAAAAGCAGATGTAGATTAGTGAAGGCCTGTTGAATCGAAGTGAAGCTGGCCTGTAATGAAGACAAAGCAGGAGGGACTGGAAGCATAGATGATGGTATCATCAACATGTGTGAATCACATACTGTCAGGGGTATGGTACTGATATAAATATAAAAAAAAGTAGGCCCCAGAATGCTTCCGTGTGGGACACCATTAGATAGGGGCAGTGGACCAGACAGAAGACTCTCCACCCTCACTGACTGTAGATGATCAGAACAATAACAACTTTTGGAGAGTCTTACATCCTTTAGCCTGTCTAGAAGTAACTTACAGTTCAGAGTCAAAAGTCTTTGATGGATCGACAAATGCAGCTACACGGTATTGTTTGTTGTCAACGGCACAGATGATATCATAAAGGACTTTGAGTGGAGCAATGATGCAGATATGGTGGATCTTCAGAGAGCTGAGCAGTGACTTAAAGATGAAAAGAAGAGTGGGCCAGAACTCCAAGTTCTGCTGCTGATGGAGGTTACATCAGGAGCCGGAACCAGATTTTGTGGTTTAGTTGAAAAAAGAATGACATGGACTCTGTTTAACGCTTCAGTTATAAATCAAAACCGTTTTAGAAGCATTTCAGCTGGTTTATTAGAAGAAGAAAAGCTCTGTTCTAGCAGAAGTGCTGAACACTGAGAGGTTCTGAAACATCTGCGTGTTCAGCTGTGACCACAGTCCTTCATCAGAGGTAAATTACAGAGCAGCTCGGAGAAAGCTCCACCACAAACTAAAAGCTGCTCCTTCTTTTTCCCTGCTGAGCTCAGAAAACGGATCATTGGCGAATCTCGGCTGCTCCGTGAGTTTTGTCTCTGACAGAAAGTGTATCGACCACCGAACTCAAAGAGTGATTTTACCCTCGGAGATCAATTTAATGTGAGTTTGGTTTGATTTCCAGGTTACAGGTGAGTGTTCATGTGTGAGTGTGTGTGTCAGCAGATCAATGGACCTTGAGGAGAATCGATTAGAAAAACACGAGGTTTAATCACGGCAGGGCTAAGGAGAGGAGAAAGATAAACGAGAGGAGGAGTGAGGACAAAGCAGACTGATGAAGAACAAAAACTCTGATGAGTTCATTCACATGGAAATGCAGAGATTTCTGCCTCTGATTACAGTTTGTTTCCAGCTTCACTCCACAAGGAGCAGAAAACAGCTGACAGGAAGTTGATCTGAGACACTGAGATCGTCTTTAAATGCAAGGTTCAAAACATTTCTCAGGCTTCATCTGAACCAGGAGGCTCAGGCCAGGATCAAGATTTAACATTAGACAAAACAAAAAAACAAAAAAACATTTACAGCTAACCGATGAGTTCAAAGAGCTCAGGTTAATTGTACTCAGAGAACAACACAAACACCAACCATCAACACAAACAAACATCACCACAAACAACAACCATCAACACCAACAACCATCAACACAAACAACATCCATCAACACAAACAACATCCATCAACACGAACAACAACCATCACCACGAACAACAACCATCAACACAAACAACCATCAACACAAACAACCA
>NW_023619230.1:9709-11511 GCF_014905685.2 Nematolebias whitei
AATTCTTTTCATACAGAGCTCCTAAAATATTCATAAACTCATCATATGATCTGTTCACATCATCAACATACACGTCTTTCCAGCTTTGTTTATGTAGGGGTCAAGGTCTGGGTTCTCTGAACCCTTCTTGAGGTCTCCTGAACTCCTTCCCGAACTCTGAACCGCCTTCATCACCTTCTTTCAGAACTCCAGAAACATTCAGAACAGTTCGGACTGCATCAGAAAACCCTGAAGGTACAGTTAGGACCTGAGCTGATGACATCACTCAGCTATCGGTTCCTGGAGGCTCGAGACGAGCAAAGAAACAAACTGAAGCATCGAGCCCTCACAGCTGTCAGACGTGTCCCCGCGTTCCTCAGGCTTCTTAACCTCCCGCCCCTTTCTCCCCTGTTGGCCAATCAGAGCTGACCCCTGCCATCTGTAAACCAATCACATTAGAGCCAGATCACACACACACACAGATGGAGGGGGTAATTCTATTACCAGAGTTGTTCAGAGACGTGAGGAGAGGCAGCTGCAGCACATTCAGAAGAATTACCCACAACACACACGCGCACACGCGCACACACACACACACACACACACACACACACACCAGCAGGAAGTGTGTGTGAGTGTTTCCTGTCTTCCTGCTCTCAGAAATTGATTCAGAATCTGAATGGATGTTGAAATAAATAAAAACTCAACATGAACATCACTTAGAGACTGATTTAAAGGAGCAGTCACATTTATTCATTTACACAGTCAGTTCAACTATACTGTGACCGTTAATAACCACAAACTGTACTGAAACAACAACAAAAAAACAACAACAACCTGTAACAAAAACAACATGGGATAAATGTTCATTGTTATGCTGATGACACACAATTATATTTGTCCATGAAACCCAATGAATCCAATCAGCTACTTAGACTACAAGCATGTCTTAAAGACATAAAAACCTGGACGACCCTTAATTTTCTCCTGTTGAACAGACAAGACTGAGGTTTTGGTTTTTGGACCTGAGCACCTTAGGAATGAATGTTTCAGTCTTTCTCCCTCCTTAGATGCATTAATCTGTCCTCCAGCTCTAATGTTAAAAATCTTGGTGTTATTTTTGATCAGGACATGTCTTTTATCACCCACATTAAAAACGTTACTAGAACCTCCTTCTTCCACCTGCGTAATATCACTAACATTAGAAACATCTGATCTAAAGATGATGCAGAAAAACTGGTCCATGCATTTGTCACGTCTAGACTGGACTATTGCAATGGTTTATTATCTGGGTGTCCAAATACTTCTTTAAAACGTCTTCAGTTGATCCAAAATGCTGCTGCCAGAGTCTTAACTGGAGTTACTGGGAGAGATCATCTCTCTCCAGTTTTAGCTTCTCTCCATTGGCTCCCTGTCAAATCCAGAACTGAATTCAAAATCTTACTTCTAACCTACAAAGCTCTCAACAACCTAGCTCCATCTTATATTACAGATCTTATTGTTCCATATTTTCCTAACAGAGCACTTCGCTCTCAGACTGCAGGTTTACTTGTGGTTCCTAGAGTTTACAAAAACAGAATTTGAGGAAGATCTTTCAGTTCTCAGGCTCCTCTCTTGTGGAACCAACTTCCAGTTTCTGTCCATGAGGCTGACACATTGTCCAGTTTTAAAACTGGGATTAAGACTTTCCTGTTTGATAAATCCTATAGTTAGGGATGGGGTCAATCCAATCCGATATCAGTATCAGCCTCTGATACCAACAAAATTTACGTATTGGATCTTTCTGATCCAACCTGCTGATCTTTCTGATCCAACCTGCTGAT
>NW_023619231.1:0-820 GCF_014905685.2 Nematolebias whitei
GGAGAGTGCCGTTCTGACGCCGACACAACATTCTCCCTCATCCATCTTTTTCTCCCTCTAAACTTCATCTTTCCATCTTTAAAATTCTTCTATCAAGTAGAAATTAATCCAGATATTTTTAGAAATGTCTGTGTAAAGTTTTCCAACCACCGCCGTGTGGTTAATCAAAATTGTACAGCTTGCTAAAATTAGCCATGTTGTTATTTTCCATATTTTGCCAATTAATGTAAATGTGTGATGTGTTAAACTTTGATTCTGTTAATAAATGACCCACTGTCGTTGGTGAGTCAAAGATAATTAACGTCTCACGTTACATTTCTAAATTCAATGCACATTATATACAGTCCAGAAAAATGAAAGAATCCGTTTAATTTATGAGTATATCAGCATATGTTCATACTACACTGTCTTCTCCTCTCCAGCTAATATACTGTAGCATCACCTGCGGGGGCCACGCCTCGTCCTCCTCTCCCTCAGGTGGTGGAAGAATCAGTGAACGTCATTCTGTGGGTTCAACTTCTCTGACAGATGTTTTTAAAAACCTGCCATCTTCAATATAGTCTCCAGTTCTTTTTCAAACTTGTTCTGACAAATATGTTCTTTTATTTTGAGCATGGCTCTTGAACGTCTTCCACGACATGTGGACAGCTGTCAGTCAATCATTAAGGGACACACCTCCATTCTAGCAACACATTCTGATTGGTCAGCTCATGGCCAGTGAGCCCACGTGGGCAGTGGAAGTTCCTTATAAGGGCGACATGGGCGGCCGCCTAGGGCGGCCTCCAGCAGGGGGCGGCATAACACCACCACCACACCCCTC
>NW_023619231.1:920-11454 GCF_014905685.2 Nematolebias whitei
CACCCCCCCCCCCCCCCCCCCCCCCCCCCCCCCCCCGATCGCTGAAGACATTGTAATAATTAGGGATGGGGCAGATCCGATCCAGTATCGGTATCGGCCTCCGATACCAGCATAATTTACGTATCTGATTTTTCCGATCCACGTGCCGATATTTCCGATCCATGATGCAAGTTGGCTTTAAACTATGGAATGGATTTCCTGAATGGTGGCGTGTCTCATGAACCCAGAGTAATAAGACCCGCCTCACATTCAGGAAATCCAGTTCATAGTTTGCAGCCAGCTACAACGTGAGGACTGAGTTAGCAGCACTGTGGCTAACAGCTAACAAACTTTTCATCTAAACATGTCCGCTGTGTGGAAGTATGTTACACTAAAAACACCACAAAACAAGACAGCAACTTGCAATGTCTGTAGAGCCATAGCGCCACATTAAACAGCGGTAAAGTTAGGTCGTTTTCACACTAGATAGTCCGGTAGACTTGGTTCGGGACCAATATTCATGAGCTTTTGTTTACATTTGAGCTGGTGAGTTTGCATTCACACTGCACTGTGCAGTGGAGTCAACCTGTTGAACCAACCTATTCCCCCGCTCGCCTGTGGGGGCGCTGCACCAAGAACTATTGAAAGAAACGACACAAAAACCTCTGAAGAAACGTCTTCTTCTTCTTCTTCTGTAAATAAAAATAAAAACGAAGTGGCATCAAGTTTTAGCAGTTTTAGGAGTTATATTTTGTCATTTTTCAAAAATGGACTTAGCATGAGCAGAAGATGAGACAGAAGACCATGGAGAATATTGTTTTTCCACACAAGGCAGCTGACGGCTCCATATAAGGTCAGAGCAATGCGTGTTTGTTTACCCTGCGGAGCGGGGTCCGGTCTGTTTGCATTCACACTGTACTCGAACCGTGCTGGAGTTCGCTTCTACCGGACCGAGACCTAGGTTTTAGCCCAGGCTAGAGTTTGCCTTTTTGTTCCGTGACAGAGTTTGATGGTGCGTTCACACCTCCCCAAACGAACCGGACTTTCTAGGAAAACGAGCTAGAGTTCGATTAAAGCGGACTAAACAGGGCTAGTGTGAATGCACCCTTAGTTTTACTTTGGACATTAGAGCTTTGTGGCTTCAGCGGGGCACTACTCTCGCTGAATCTGAAAGAGGCGACTCGACCTCGGCCAGCTGCGTCTGATCTGCCCCGCTCAGTCTGCCCGTCTCTGAGGAGGGGCAGACTGAGCGCGGCTGCCCCAAATCAGGTTGCTTGCAATGTTGCTTGCATTCAGACATTGCTGAAACCATGGAGCTCTAACGTTTACAGAGAAGTTGCTAAACTTCATAATTAATGTCCAACTCCTATCAGTTGTAGAAAACGAAGGATTTCACAGTTTGATATTTGCATCCAAGATATAGTTTACCCTCCAGGAGATATTTATCAGTACAACAGTAGACAATCATAAAAAACATGATTTGAAAATTATATATATTAAAAACAAAAGACAGCTACACAGGTGTTTGAAGCCATTTAACATTTAATTTAATTCATTTATTCATTCATTTAAAAGAAACAAAATAAAAAAAATCATCAAAAAGAAAATGTTGAATGAAAAAAGTGCAGAAAGAAGAAAAAAAATCTTATATCTGCCACTTATTTAAAAAATATAAAATAACTTTAAACAATCACTTAAATTAATCACTTTAATATCCACTTTAAAGCTAGGAATAAAAAGAAACATGTTTTGTGTTAGCAGAATTGCCTTTTTGGACATGCATGCATATATTTGTACAAATTGTACTTGAGAGGAGATTATTACAGCCTCATATAAAATCAATGATGATCATGAAATCGGAACTGGATTGTTATCGGCCGATAGTCAGACGTAGGTATCAGCTGCCCAAATTCTAACAACCCATCCATAGCTGTGTATATGGAGGTTTTTGGGCTGGCAACTGTCAGTCAGATCTGGGCTGGCAGTGGCAACCCAGGGTTGGTGGCGGTGTTAATCTATTCCGCTTAAATGCAAATTATGGAAGATGGAAAGGAACAGGTCAAAGCCATCGGGTGCGCAGTTTAGGAAAAAGAGAAAAGAATAAGAGGAGAAACGAGCAAAAGATAAAGGTAAGAAGAGCTGAGTGTCACTGTCATTTCTTGTTGTGTGAAATGTGTAGGCTGTAGCTTGCTAATGCTAACTGGTTAGCTGCTTAGGACGACATTTTGTTAACAGCGGAAAATATTACTGTTTTGAAGATCAACATTCTTCTTAAACTAAACAAACAACATGGAAAAGTAATAATGGGCCACTATAATTTCTAAAGGCAATGATTTTGTGATGTACTTTGGATGACCGGAACTCGAAGACTGACGGCCCATTGGAGGCGCTAATGTTTCAGCGCGGCCGCCATCTAAGATGGATCCCTCTCGTATCTCAGTTTGTACTGAGTGATGGACTGAGGAGGATGGATGTTCGCACGGTTTGCTTAGTTAGAAATGGCAGAGATTGTGTTATAATACAGAACCCTGGCTGTCACACAAAAAATCTGTGCTTTTATAATGAAGTACTTTGATTAATGCTCCTAAACAAAGACAGACTTATAGCCCATTATTAAATATATACATTTTCTATTTTAATTAAAAAACAGTTTGATTGCTTATTTGAATTTATACTGTCTCGTGCAGTCAGTCCTGAGCTTTCTGTGCACACCAGCAAAAAGTTCTCCTACTATGAATTTCATAAATTGGAAATATATGTAGGCTTGATAATTAAAAAAAAGGCTTAGTTGTTTTTGTCATTTGCTATGTCAGTTTAACTCTTAGAATTGCAGTTACCATTCCTGTCACAGTGGCTGGAGCAGAAAGAAGCTTTTCAAAGTTGAAAATGATAAAAACATATCTGAGGTCAGCTATGTCTCAGGAACGCCTCAGTGGTCTGGCAGTCATCAGTATCAACCATGCAGTTGCTGAGCAGATTTCACATGATGAGATTATTGATGACTTTGCATCAAGGAAGGCAAGGAGGATCAACATTTAGGTGACAGCATTTCTAATTGTTTTTTTTTCTTTTAGTCCATATGTTGTAATTATATCTTGTTACTTTATGATATAGGAATGATTATTTTGATGCTTTTATGTCAATTAATACTTATACTCACTTTTGATGCAGCTTATCTGTCCAAAGTCAGGCCTGTGCTGCAGATGTGTTTTGGAGTAATTAAAGTCCTCTGGGGGATGCTCTAACCAGAGATCTGGCCCATCTTAAGGTTACAGTGACCCAGGGTTTGAAGGACATGTTTTTATGAAGCCATCGCTCTGTTGCACAGACTGCTTTGATGATGGAAAAACATGTTTTAATTAAATCTGTCCTCCTGACAACCATCAAACTTGTTTTTCACTGCTCTCACGTGATCCGGTCAGGGAGAGGTATAAAGGAGGTGTGACAGGCAAGGGAATTTTTGGAAGTCTGCTGTGGACCAACGCGCGTGAGAGCCCGGCGCAGTTTTGATGTGATTCCTCTTTACCCGGGTCGAAACGGCTTCCCGGCCACGTGTCACGGTGAGAGGCTCTCATATCAATTTGTGTGTTAAGAGTGTACAAGTGTACATGTTTTTGCTTGGCTGTTTTTCTGTGGCAGATTAATAAATGACACTATTATTTCTAGCAGAAAACAGTCTCCTTGTGTCTCATTTTTCCTCTTGTCTGAATATCTGGTGCCGATTGTTCACGACCCCTGTTAATTTCATAATACATTTTTGGCGACGAGGATGGGATATTATTAAAATAAATAAATAATTCTGAACGACTGCACCATATTCAAATGAAAGGAAAAAAGTGTTGAGAAAAGTTGATGCGAATGCATCTGGACAAAGAGTCCGCAGAGGTTGTGCCGGGTGGGGAGAGTTATCCAACCTTGGCTTTGTGTTTAAGAGGTGGAGGGGGATGCCCCGAGCCTTTGTGTGAGAGTCTAAAAACAGAGAAAAAGTTGACTCAGACGCCTGAGGAGGCGTGAGCTGAACGGAGGAACAGTTGATCCAGACGCCTGAGGAGGCGTGAGCTGAATGGAGGGAAAAGTTGATCCAGACGCTTGAGGAGGCGTGAGGGGAACAGAGAAAAAGTTGTACCGGGATGGGAAGAAGTCCCATCCCAGTTGTTTTTGTTGTTTTTGAAGAGGTGGGAAGAAGCCCATCTTAGTTGTTAGAACAATTTTTCTGAAAGCAGATAGTCCGGGTGATGTTTTGACCACTTTTGCAGGCAATAGAGGTTAGAAAAGATGGCACCAGTAACAGGACTTCAGCATAAATTCAGAAAATGCAATTACAGGCTCAACGGAGCAAACAAGAATGTGAGGACCGCCTGCTTGTTGAATGGACAGCACATCCAGTCGCTCGCTCAGTTTGGGAGAATGAGCAGAGTAGTTGAGGGGGCGGTGGAGCAGGTGTACCGGTTGAAGCGAGGAAAATTCAAGGGAAAGAAAGCGCCGGTGTCTGGTTTGCAGCGCCGAATATGGGTTTGTGCTACTGCATGGAAAAGGTGTGTGGAGGAAGTTCAGGAGAAAGAGAAACAGTTTTTACAACAAAAATAGTTGTTATCTGATGCGCAGACAGAGTGCATGCTGCAGAAACAGCATGTGCAGCTGCTGACGGCACAGCTAGACCGCATGATTAAAGTAGCTGAGGGCGCGGTCGGTCAGATATGCAGGCTTAAAAGGAGGAAGAAAGAGCGTGATGTTTTGCTGGATCGTGTCGGAGCTTATGTTGCAAGGTTGGATGATCGAGTATCTAGGCTGTTGGACAAAGGTGGAGGTCAGGTAATGAATTCAGCGCATCGAGTCAGAGCTTTACAAGACTCGAGACCGTTGTTTGAAGTTTGTGTAGAGACAGCCCGACAGATAGCATCGGATTGGTCTGATTTACAGGGTCATTGGGTGACCCTAGGGGAGTGCGAGCAGAGATTGGTTCGGCTGTGTGTAGAGAATGTACTCGCTGTGCGTTGGGTTGTAGATTATCATCTACATGTTTTTTCAAGGACTGATGTTCAAAGCAGAGTGTTGGAACTCGGAGATTGGAACACAGAGCTGAAAACCGTGAAAAAAACATTTAGTCAATCCATGGGTCGAGGGCCGAGAAAGGACGGCCGGAAAAACATGCAGGAACCTACTCATTCTGCTTTCTGGAGGGCATTAATACAGGGAGGAGTGCATGCAGCTGAGATGGATGATGTGTCAGCAGAAGAGCTGAGGCCTGGAAGCCATTATTTGGATTAAAGGGGCAAAAGTAGGGTCCAAAAGTTGACATCAACCCTCTGAAAAGCAGATATTGTCAAACATTGAACATCAAAGGTCCAGAATTAGAGAGCCCAGATTTTGACGTTAAATTAAAAAGCCCCAAAACTTGAAGGTGATATTGATTTTAAAATGCCAAAGGTCAAAGGAGAAATTAAGACATCTGATGTTGCCATTAAAGGCCCAAGCATTGACATTTTGGGCCACTAAGGATGATATTAAAATGCCTAAAGCCAAGATGGTTGAAGAGAAGAAGGGTGGATTTGAAATGTCTAGAAATAAATATGTCATCAGAGCAGTGTTTGGATGTGTTAAGCTGGTTGCTTTGAAGGAGGTGCATCGTATGTTGTTTATAAATGGTTCATCTGTAGCTATAGTTTTGACAGCATCTAAAAACAACTCGAAGTATCCAAAAATATCTGAGATAAAGAGAATTTCACCATCTTGTTTTGCAGATGTTTCACATTTAAAGTGAAAGTTCAGCTCTTTTCAAGAGGGGTTCTGTGGAAAAATTTAACACTTCAGTTTAGAAAAACTGATGAGCTAAATATTCTGAGTGGGGCCAAGACTAGAAGAAGGATTTCTTTTTAATAAATAAAAGTTAATTGTTGACACTTTTTGCATGAAGTGGTTATGTATGAAGAATTGTTTGATTAGTTGTAAGAACAAAACAGATGATGAAACTGCAAATACAACAATGTGAAGCATGTCATCATTAGAAGAGAGGGTCACAATAGTAAATGCCGGGACAAATAGAGGAAAGGGACCATATCAGATCTGGCAGACGGATTTCATTGGCCCTTTGCCATGTCACAGGGGTATAGATATGTATGTACGGCTGTAGATACATATTCAGGTGTGTTGGTGACTCATCCTTGTAAATATGCAAATCAGACATCTACTTTAAAATGTCTTAGTATGATGAAATAATTTTATGAGGGTCCACTTCAGATACAAACAGATAATGGGACCCATTTTACTGGAAAACAGGTGAAAGAATGGTCAGCTGAAAAACATGTTGAATGGACAAACTGGAAAGTAAATTTGTTGCAGGCTGTGTTTCAATTGAATAACAGACCCATTGTACCAGGCACCACTCCTTTAAATTGAATGATACTCCAGAGCTGCCTGTCAGAGAAAAAAAAAAGAACCTATTAGAAAATTGACGACAGAGCAGAGCTGCCTGTCCAGCAACTCCTGGATCTGCTGGACTAGTCCTGAGGACTATAGAGCCAGTGATATTGATTTCAGGTCAAATTCAAGTTATAAAATTGGTCTGGGTCTGCAATATCCCAGAGGCAGGAGAAGAAAAAAATGGGTAAATGTACCAGTTCATAAGTGTTATTAAAGAGAAAACTAATTCTTCTCTCTTTTTGTTGAAAGCAGTTTTCTTGTCTCCACAGCTTGATGTTTCCTTGGTCTTTGCTAAATGAACACCCGGGACCGTCCAGAGGACAACATGAGAAGCTGGTGACAAGGTGCCAGTCAGATGGGAGTGCAGGCTGTTTGGGCATCACGTGCCTTGTTGCAGATGGACAACGCCTCATCAGCAAAACCAGGACGTGTCTTGGAGGAGGATCAGGTGTTCACTTTGGTTGAAAAAAAAATGCAAGCAAGATCAGAGTGCAAAGTAACTTCACATGTTTGAAACACAAAAAGGCTGCCTGATAGGGCACAACTGACTGTCCTATGTCAAGTGTCGGGCATGCTACCACAGGAAAACCATCCCAGTGGTACCTAAAGGATGTTAGATTAGAATTGTGTGGAAACCCCACTGTGTAACATGTATAAGAACGGTACATGCTAAACCAGATGAAAGAGATTACTGCCAATTAAGGAGAAGGAGGAGACGTGCTTCGTTGGCAGTTACCCAAGTTGGAGTCTGGATACCATCAGTTGTCATGACCCAAGAAGAAACGGTCAAAATACTGATAAAATAAATAAACTGGCAGCTGAAAGATGTGGGGGAGCACAGAAGAAACGCTCTCCAACATAATTGAAGCTTTGAACTTGTTTTCCTGTGTACCTTGCAATTTTTCCATGCACAGCTGCAGAAGGAGCCAGAGGGTGGTGATCACATCCAATCATCACGAGTGGAGGAAGCTGTGAAACATTTCTAGTACATATTGGGTAGTTGTAAAACCTGAATTGACAAAATGTAATGAAGGCAACCACAGTTATGCAAATATCACATTTTTGCCTTTAATAACTGTACAAGGACACTGGTTTTAAAAAAATAAATAAAATACAGGATGAGTGGTTTGAGCCACAGACAAATCTCACATATGACATGCAATTAT
Source organism: Nematolebias whitei (assembly GCF_014905685.2). NCBI lineage: Eukaryota > Metazoa > Chordata > Actinopteri > Cyprinodontiformes > Rivulidae > Nematolebias > Nematolebias whitei. The sequence continues at coordinate 8,486 of NW_023619231.1, forward strand.
GTGAGACAGCTGATAAAGGAGTGATATGTATGTTGAAATTAGGTCATGTTAACCCATGTTTAACCAGAGACAAGGTATTGTGTGATTGGACTCATGAACTAGGCTAGAGAACTAGTTTGATAGCAACAATAAAAGTCATCCTCAAATTACCTGAGGTGCCTTTCTCTGGATGTGCGTATGGTGTACATCTGTGGACTTGGAACAACCAGACTTATCAATTAACTAATTATAGTTCCACCACTCGCACGTACCCTGGCGAGTCTCCCTAGACCGTTTCAAAATGCGCATTGAAATGGGTCTACAGAGCTGAAACGGATGATTGAATCTCATAAGTCTAAACGTGTCTGATCTAACAGTGTCCACCTGCATGGCTCAAAGAAAGGTTTTTACATGTGGCTAAAACTAATAATGTAGGCGTCGGCTCACCATTGGTGGGATATATTCGCAGGAATATTATCTACGGCACAAAATATATGCAGTATCTCTTTTGCTTGTTTAGTAAAAAAAAAAGAATAACTAGTTTGATCCATGTATCTCTGTATTAACTTTGTGTATTTTGGGAACTTGTTTTTATATTAGGAGGGTTTAAAAAAAGAATTAATCAGGAAATTTATAATACAGCTTGGTACATGGTTTGGTAGGGAAAAAAAAAACTATAATCTGAACACCTACCAGGTGTTTTGATTTACAATGATCGTGTCAGTGGGAATGTAATAAATCAAACGTTCCAGGGGTTTGAAACTTGTCTGGATTTTCTTAACTGTGTAAGTGAGTTTATTTAGGATAAAGTAATAAGGTTATTCCCAGAACAATTTCAATTTCAGGAGAGTGATTTTATGTTTTACATGCCATAAAGGCAAAGGGTGGAATGATATAAAAATATGTTTTATAAAAATATATTAAGTTGCCTTTATGCCTATTCAAACATATATATTTTGTGTGTGTTACTTTTCAGAATTAAATGTCTAAATTGCCATAAAAGGCAAGGGTGGAATGATGATATAGGAATGATTATTTTGATGCTTTTATGTCAATTAATACTTATACTCACTTTTGATGCAGCTTATCTGCCCAAAGTCAGGCCTGTGCTGCAGATGTGTTTTGGAGTAATTAAAGTCCTCTGGGGGATGCTCTAACCAGAGATCTGGCCCATCTTAAGGTTACAGTGACCCAGGGTTTGAAGGACATGTTTTTATGAAGCCATCGCTCTGTTGCACAGACTGCTTTGATGATGGAAAAACATGTTTTAATTAAATCTGTCCTCCTGACAACCATCAAACTTGTTTTTCACTGCTCTCACGCGATCCGGTCAGGGAGAGGTATAAAGGAGGTGTGACAGGCAAGGGAATTTTTGGAAGTCTGCTGTGGACCAACGCGCGTGAGAGCCCGGCGCAGTTTTGATGTGATTCCTCTTTACCCGGGTCGAAACGGCTTCCCGGGCACGTGTCACGGTGAGAGGCTCTCATATCAATTTGTGTGTTAAGAGTGTACAAGTGTACATGTTTTTGCTTGGCTGTTTTTCTGTGGCAGATTAATAAATGACACTATTATTTCTAGCAGAAAACAGTCTTGTGTCTCATTTTTCCTCTTGTCTGAATATCTGGTGCCAATTGTTCACGACCCCTGTTAATTTCATAATACACTTTATATTTTATGTTTTGTTGCTGTTGGGGTTGCTCGCCCAGGGTGCCAAATAGGCTAGGACCGCCACTGCACGTGGGTCACTTTTTATTTGGATCAGCACCACAAATATGCATCTGAAATGATTGACAGAAAACCAGACAAGTTACAAAACAATGTATTTCAGCTCATCACGTGACCTCAAAACAACAGACCCCCCAATGCTGTAGGCCCCTGGACTTCAGCCCAGGTCAGCCCGTACATTAAAGCAGCCCAGGAAACAGAGACATTCAACAGCACACAGAACCACTGCTGGATCTGAATCAGTTTTGCCAAGACCCAAGGCCAGGCACCACACTTCTTCTGACTGGTTATTAGAACTATCTAGTGTGGTTGAGAGTGTTATGCCCCTTTTCCACTGTTACGATGCAGATCAGGTCAGTTCGGGTCGGCTCATGTGTCGTTGCATTTCCATTTACACTTCTGGACCAGCTCTGTAGGCGGGGACTAGAATCCAACTCGTCTTACCACCTGGGGCGGTAGTGCTCCCTTAAGCTATTTACTAGCCACCACTAAACGTATTAGAAGAACACCCTGAAGGCTTTGTCACACATGTTGTGGAAGAGATGTCATGCTCTAATAGAGTACCTCATGAGCTGTAACTTTTAAACCTGATTCATAATCCTACCTTACTGCCTTCCCTGCCTGCTTTAAACCCATGTGTTTTCCATTTTAGTATAGATTTTTACAATAAAGATGTATTTAAACTATCTTTACTTTTATTATTTACAGATATGCACAAGGTTCATGTTAAAATTGCAAAACATCACACTGTGCTGTTATCTTTGAAACTGCTTTTACAATAAGCTACAGACTTGAAAACTATTAGGTTAAATTTGGTTCTTAAATATTAAAGGTTTGTCTTTCATTAAATTTAAAAACATAAATGTATTACTTAATAATCTAAAAAAGTTAAGTCTGGTCCTCTGGACATTCAAAAAACAAAACAAACAAACAAACAAAAAAACATTTGTTGTTTATTTATTATAAAATTTGTTTGTTTTGTGAATGTCCAGAGGACCAGACTTAACTTTTTTTTAGATTTTTCTACCTGAATTATTGAGCATGCATCAGGATATTACCGGCCGATAACTGATAAATGTCTTTTCTGAATTTTTGACTGTTTTTGTCTCACTTCATCCTAGAACAAAACATTTATAACATAATAACAGTTGAGCAGATTCTAGTAATCTTTTCTTAGGATTCATTAAAGATCAAACACAATTGGAAATTCTTCTCAACTTCAGTATGAATTTAAACAAACACTATATGAACTTAACATTGTAAAA
>NW_023619232.1:0-2834 GCF_014905685.2 Nematolebias whitei
GGAGGATTAGAACTTCCCAACTTCTATCACTACTATTTAGCCAATAGGTTACAATATATCTCAAAGTGGTTAAATCCGAATACATTAGATGAAACTTGGATAGACATAGAACAAACTTTATGCAATAATATTAATATTTCAGATCTACCGTTTATTAGCACAAATATAAAAAGACATGTTTGCTTTAAAAGCATCAGTATTAGCTCTTCTCTGACAGCATGGTGGGAGTATTTGAAAATGACAAAATCTTCACTACTCCCCTGTAGACATACACCCATCTGGAACAATCCTGACATCCTACATGAAAATAATATGTTAAATTTCCCAGGTTGGAGAGTCAAGGGAATTGAACGTCTGGAACACATATATGAAGGTGTAGAGTTTATTTCATTTAATAATTTAATAATACAATTTGGCATTGAAAATAAATACTTCTTAGAATATCAACAAATTAAGTCTATCATAAAAAAGAAATTTAAGCTTAATAAAACTTTGTTAGAAACACCAATATGTGTGTTAGAGTTCCTTAATCTTAAATCCCCCAAATTATTATCTAAAATATACAAGAAATTGTCTAGAATCAATCACTCCATAATGCTACCAGTTGCAAAATGGGAGTCAGATTTATCAATCAATTTTGACCAAAACACCTGGTCTCAAATATGTTTAAGAACATTTAAAATGACTAGAATCTCCAACTTACAATTAATACAGTATAAAGTTCTTTATAGAGTACATTATACAGGTCAGCGAATGTTTAGGATGGGATTTACATCATCTAACAACTGCTCACAGTGCACAGGTAATATTCCTGATGATTATATCCATGCACTGTGGTTCTGCCCACCCGTTCAGAGGTTCTGGGTCCAGGTTTGTGAAGACTTGTCTAAATGTCTGAAATGTAATATTCCACTCTCTCCATCTGTTTGCTTATTGGCTATCTTGGAAGATGTTACCCTGGAAAAAAATACATGTCGCATGATTTTCACAGCCTTATGCATCGCAAAGAAAACCATACTCCTGAATTGGAAAAACAAAAATAATCTTAGCATTAATTAGTATACAAATCTTCTGTTAGATCATATTAGTCTTGAAACAGCATCTGCCGACACATTGGATCAATCTCTGTGGGCTCCTTTGATCGGCTCCGTTACATAGTGAGGGTGGGTAGTCTGGGATCTGACCTTGTGGGGCCTTGGGGTTGATGTGGAGGCGGGTGTATGGGTTTGGGGCCCCGGGGGGGTTGCCGGGGGCTGGGCTCTTGGGGGTACCTGGGCAGGGGGGAACTGCTTTCCCTCTGGGGAGGGCCTGGGTGGTTCTGGGGGATGTCTGCTGGTGACTGCATGCAGGCCCTCAGGTGGTCTGTGGCGGCGGTCGTGGGTCACCGATCTGGTAGCCTGGCTGTGCTGGTGTGGGTTCGGGGTGGGCGCGGGGGCTTGGGGTTCTGGGGGCTTGTCGCCCCCGGGCTTGGGCCTGTGGGGATCGGGGATCTTGGGCTCTGGCGGGCGGGTTGCCGGGCTCTGGGCCGGCTTGCTTTCTGGTGCCCGGTTCTGGGCGGGGGCCTTCGGCTCGCTGGTGGGTTGTGGGTTCATGGGCTGGGGGGTTGGGTGTTTGGGGGCGTGACCAGTGGCCCCTAAGAGGGGGTAGTTTGACCCAGCCTAGGTGTCTAGTGTGCTATGTGTTTTGAGAGATGTCCGAATGAGGGGTGGGTGTAGTATTTCTTCTGGGGTGGGGATGGGGTGGATGTCCTTGGGGGCGGCCCGGGACTGTGCATAGCCGGCTGGCTGGCCCCTTTCCTGTGGTGGGGGCTCACTCCCGGTGCTTCCTGGCACTGTCGGCAGTTGGGCGGGCGCTCTTGGCCGGGTCGTCCTGGTGGGGTTTGGCTTCATCTGGTAGCGGGCTGACTGCGGTTTGTGGGGGTCCTGGTGGCCCTCGGGTGTGTAGGCTGCTGGTACTGCTTCTGGCGGCCCTCGGGGCTCTGTCCCTCTCTGGTCTGGAGCTCATCGGGCCTGGCGGTCGGTCCAGATGGAGAGGTGTCTTGGCCTCAATCCCTGGGTGGACCTTGGGGAGCTGGGGTGGGGGCTGTTGGGTCAGTGGGGGAGCTGACTCCCTGTGGGAGCATTTGCTCTCACAGTTATTTCTCCCCATCCCTCACCATGCACCTCCACCCTCTTCATTTCAATTCCATACATTTAGGGTTGTTTGGGCTCGGGTGTGCTGCAACAATTTTACATCTTTGTTGACCATAGCCACCTGGGACTCAATTTTATTGTACACCTTAGACATTCATTCATAACATCCTCATGACATTCATATATAGGAACTTGAGGTGGGCACATGGCTATGGGTGGTGGGATGACCTTACTCTCACCCCCTGTGCCTGTGCTCACTTACAATGGTTGCATTTAGACACTAGGGTTTGGATAGAGTTGGGGTAGAGGGGAAACTGGCATCATGCCAGCCTTTGCTCCTTCTTCTTTCCTTTTTAATGGCACTATACAACAACACACATCAACAGCACATCTAGGGGTGGGGGTGTATGTGTCGGGGTCTTAATTTTTTTTTTCCTACCCCCCTAGTTCCCTGACTGCCATTCCGGGGGTGGGGTCCGGGAGAAGGGCAGGCCGTCGGGTGTTGACCAGGACTATGTGGGGGTTCAGGGTCTAGGGGGTTGCCGTGGGCTGTGCTGGCGCTGTGCTCTCCCTGGGGTTGTTTGGACCCCCTGAGCTTGGCTCTTGGGTGCCATGGTTGGCCCGCTGGCTGGGGTGGCTGCCGGGGCCTGGTGGGCGGTCGGCTGGGGGGTGCGTGCTTGGTTGTTGGCGGTGTGTGGGGGG
>NW_023619232.1:2934-11453 GCF_014905685.2 Nematolebias whitei
GGGGGGGGGGTGTCCTGTTGGCGGGGCATGGCCTGGGCCGGGTCTGGGGTATTGGCTCTTCTCCGCTCGAGAATGAATGGGTTTACCTCCTGGGTTTGGGCATGGGCTGCCCCCTGTAGAGGGCGGGTACATGTCTTGGACCTGGGGGGTATAGAGTGCGTATCAGGAATAAGAATGAAAAGTATCGTTATTGTATGTCTTTGAGTGAGTGAAGGTGAGACTGAGGTTGGGATTGTGTGATTGTGTCTGTGTATGAATGGGTATTTGTTAGGCCGAGACTCGGACTGCCCCCTCTTTGATACAACTGGGGGTGCTTGGCATCGCGCCCCTATCGCGCGGCCCCCTGGTGGGGTGTGCCCTTGCCTGCCGGCGCGCTTGGTGCCCTTGGTGTCGGGGGCTGGGTGCTTGGGCTTGTGTCGGCTCGGCCTGGTGTCTGCCTGGTGGGGCTCAGGTCCTCTGGCCCTGTCGGGCCTTGGCCTGGGTGGTGTGAGTCCTCGGTGCCTGGGCCTCGGTGCCCAGACCTGGACCTACATCGGTGCGGCGGGTTCCGACGGAGGCCTATGAGTTTGTCGCTGTTGGCCCCGGGGGGTCACTGTATGTGGTCGCTGGTGGGGATCTTCCGGTTCTCCCCTGTGGTCCGTTCTGGGGGGTGGGTGAGTGGTTCGTCCTGTGTGGGTGGCTCTGGGGGCTCCGCGGTCGGGGTCCCTCCTGGGGTCTTGGGCTCTGGTCCCCCCTTTTTCGTCTGCCTCTGGTCTTGGGGGTCGGGTCTCTGCTGCTTCACAGTTACTATTAAATGTTCTATTAGAGAAGCCTTATACACTTATGCATGCTCACAACCACACACAAATAGAAGCAGGGATGCTAATGTAGGCTTTATATGTAGATATGTAGATATGTATATTCATGTATATTCATGTGTATGTATGTATGTATATAGGCGTAGGTATGGGTATATATATTTATGGAAACTTACTGCAAAGCCATAAATATTTTAAGTTCTTTATACGTATGTATTTTGTTGCTGTGTTTTGTCATGTTCTTTGCAGGTGAACAGACAGCGGCCGGGTGTTTTGCCGTGTGCTCTCTTTGTGTATATTTCTTATATTTTGGAGTCTTACTTTGTCTTTTCTTTCTTTCTATCCTATTAAAAAAAAAAACTACACTAGATAGTCACTAGAATAAATATTTCATAATAATGGTGTGGAGAGGATGGCTGTAAGGGGAGAAGGGAGGCCATCTAAAAAAAAAAAAAAAAAAAAAGAGATAGGGTGAGAAGCTCGATCATCCGGTAGGGACTCAGAGTAGAGCCGCTGCTTCTCCACGTCGAGAAGAGCCAGTTGAGGTGGCTTGGGCATCTGTTTAGGATGCCTCCTGGATGCCTCCCTGGTGAGGTGTTCCGGACACGTCCCACCAGAAGGAGGCCCAGAGGAAGACCCAGGACATGCTGGAGGGACTATATTTCTCGGCTGGCCTGGGAACGCCTCAGGATTCCCCCGGAAGAGCTGGCCCAAGTGGCTGGGGAGAGGGAAGTCTGGGCCTCCCTATTTAGGCTGCTACCCCCGCGACCCAACCCCAGATAAGCGGAAGAAAATGGATGGATGGATGAAATAAATATTATAATATATATATAATATACAAAAAAGTGAATGTTTTCCCATAAACCTAGCAGCGCAGGGGCTTAGACAGTCTGACTTTCCATTCCATCTCGCCCATTCTGGCTTTAAATATTTGGGAGTGCATACTACTGGCTCATTTAAAGCCTTGCGAGCTGAAAACTTTAATGCTTTGCTTACTCGTGTAAGATTGGCTTTTCAAAAATGGGCACACCTCCCTGTATCACTTTTTGATAGGATTAATATTGTTAAAATTAATATACTCCCTAACTTTCTTTACCTTTTTCAATGTATCCAATTGTTTTTACCCAAATCATTTTTCAAATCTATAAATCAAATGATTTCTTCATTTATATGGGCAAATAAGTCACATAGGGTTAGCATGACCTTACTACAACAGAGTAGGCTCAGTGGTGGTCTTTCTTTGCCTAACTTAATGTCTTATTATTGGGAAGCCAATATTCAGAAGTACATTTATTGGTTGAAAGATCTTGGTGCCATCTTGAGGCTCAAACATGTCTTTCTACCTCACTTTTGGCATTACTGTTTTCATCTCTTCCTATTTCTCTATCAAAACATACAGATATATGATTCAGATATATGTTCTAATTGGCTCTTTAAAAATATGGTATCAATTCAGAAGTCATTTCAGTTCTATCTCCGCTTCTACTTTGGCCCCAATCTGTAATAATCATCTTTTCCTCCCTTATTTTGTACACTCTTAATTTTGTATATGGGCAAGAAAAGGTATCAAATGCTTTTATCATGTGTTTAGAGATAACACGTTTCTCAGCTTTGAGGATTTGTCCTCTCAATACGATTTACCTTCGCATAGTTTATTCCGTTACTTTCAAATAAGACACTGTACATCTTCTATGTTCCTACAGTTCCCAAAGCTGCCCCCCAAGCATTCGTGGGAGGATCTTTTCGATTTGAAACCCCAAAGTAAGGCTCTTATATCACAAATACATACCTTTATTACTGCTCTGGGCAATTACTCAACAAAAAACATTGCTTCTAAATGGGAGCAGGAGTTGGGTCTTAAATTTGGGGAAGATTATTGGGGCAAAGTAACTGACCGGATTCGTACTTCATCATTACGTGCAAGACTTTCCCTTATTCAGTTTAAAACAGTATACAGACTTCATCTATCAAAATCAAGACTATCAAAAATATATCCCAGTGTTGTTGATACGTGTGACAGTTGTAACACTTCCCCTTGTGATCTAACTCATATGTTTTTTAACTGCTCATTACTTCAATCATACTGGTCTTTTTTGGACTTTGGACTGCCCCTGACAACCCCCTGCTATCTCTGTACAAGAGGATGAAGTAAGGAGGCTTTTTAAAAGGCTGAATACACATAAGGCTGCAGGCCCAGACCTTGTGTCACCCTCCACGCTGAGACATTGTGCTGGAGAGTTGGCTTCGGTCTTCACAGGGATCTTCAACTCTTCTCTGGAGTCATGCCACGTCCCAGCCTGTTTCAAGTCCTCCATCATCGTCCCTGTCCCCAAGAAGCCACATGTCACAGGACCAAATGACTACAGACCTGTAGCTCTCACATCTGTAGTCATGAAAACCTTTGAACGCTTGGTTTCATCTCACCTCAAGTCCATCACCAACCCCTTCCTGGACCCCCTGCAGTTTGCCTACAGGGCCAACAGGTCTGTAGATGACGCAATAAAAAAAAAAAAGACCAGGCTCTTCACTTCATCCTGCAGCACCTGGACTCCCCAGGAACCTACACCAGGATCCTGTTCGTGGACTTCAGCTCCGCATTTAACACCATCCTCCCTGATCTGCTCCAAGACAAGCTCTCCCTGCTCCATGTACCTGACTCCACCTGCAGGTGGATCACAGACTTCCTGACAGACCGGAGTCAGTGCGTGCGGCTGGGGAGAGCTGTCTCGGACACTCGGACTGTAAGCACAGGATCTCCACAGGGCTGTGTGCTTTCCCCCCTGCTTTTCTCCCTGTACACCAACTGCTGCACCTCCAGCCATGACTCTGTGAAACTTATTAAGTTTGCAGATGACACCACCCTCATCGGGCTCATCTCGGACGGTGATGAGTCTACATACAGGAGGGAGGTGGACCGGCTGGTGACTTGGTGCAGCAGCAACAACCTGGAACTCAATGCCCGGAAGACAGTGGAGATGATTGTGGATTTCAGGAAAGACACAGCCCCTCTGGCCCCCCTCACCTGTAATGATACCCCCATCACCACTGCAAACTCTTATCGGTTCCTCGGCACCACCATCACCCAGGACCTCAAGTGGGAGCTGACCATCAGCTCCCTCATCAAGAAGGCCCAGCAGAGACTGTACTTCCTGCGACAGCTGAAGAAGGCCAAGCTGCCGGCCAAGCTGATGGTGCAGTTCTACACGGCCATCATCGAGTCCATCCTCAGCTCCTCCATCACGGTGTGGTATGCCGGGGCCACTGCCAGGGACAGAATGACACTGCAGCGCGTTGTGCGCTCAGCTGAGAAGGTGATTGGCTGCAGCCTTCCATCCCTCCACGACCTGTACGTCTCCAGGACTGTGAGGCGAGCAGGTCGGATCACAGCTGAGCCTGCTCACCCTGCACACGGACTGTTCGAACCACTCCCCTCAGGCAGGAGGCTTCAGTCCATTCGGACCAGAACCTCCCGCCATAAGAACAGTTTCTTCCCCTCTGCTGTTGGACTCCTGAACACTCATAATGCTACATCATAATTTCTGCTTTGGTCACATTACATCTGTATTATAATTGAATACTCCATCCGTATTGTTTTCTAAGCTTTTTTATTGTTTTCTATTGTATGGGTGTACACATGTTTTAGATTATGTTTTTATTTTTACTTTATTTGTGGGTGTACACAGGTCTTATGTCTTATGTAGTTCTCATTTTTACTTCATTTTTACTTTATTTTTACTTTATTTTACTTTATTACTATTCGCACCTTATGTCGAAGCAAATTCCTAGTTTGTGAACCTCGTTCATTGACATGGCAATAATAAACTGATTCTGATTCTGATTCTTTTTTCTTTGATGTGCTCTCTAAGGTTTTGAACATTACTGTAGTGGACTAGGCCTATGTCAAAACTGACCAGATGGACAGAGACTGTTATTTCATTGATCTGCATCCAGAAATACAGTTTGAGCCATCTGGAGACTTTCTTTCTTGAATTAATCAAGTAGAAAAGACAATTCTCTATGATCATTACTATTTTACAAATGTTTGATAATCAAATTGTGTTAGTTCACTCAATGTTTACAGGTTGAAGAGAACTACTCATTTTATTTACATAAACAGTAAGTAATGATTTTTATTCCTCATTCAAAGAAGAAATCAAGGTAATATGCATTTCTTGATTTTTCTGTCTTCAATGAGCAAATTTGTAAGTATGTTAAAGGTCGAGTTTCGGTCAACTAAAATGTTTACCGAGAAGAAATGTCATGTTTAACTTTCACAGAAGATACAGGAGAGTTTGACTCCACGAAGTCTGGTTTTCTCCAATAATCTTTCTGTCTGTTTTAAACAATCTCATTCTCTGCCCTTGACTTTGATAACACCTTACATCACAAACCACACCTCTTTTCTGGTCCATCGACCAATCAAAAAGCTCTCAAATGACCCGGAAGTTGACCCATTTAAATGTGGCAACTTCCCAGTTCAGTCAGCTGCTGCGCTCAGATTGAGTTCAACATGGGAGTTTTCAGAGCTTGAAAGTTTTCCTGGAGAAGAGTTCCAGACTTTAACTCTCTGAAGAGAGTTAAAGAGTTCAGAGTTCTTGGATGCTAACGCAGGCGTCCAGAATGCTTCTATTGGAATACAGAATGCAGTGACGATTTTGGGAATTATAACTTCTGTTTGGATAACCTCGCACGACTCTCGAAGTATTTTAGCTGCTCTCAACGGAGACGCTGAAAGAGTCAAAGGAAGGATTCTATACCGACGCTGACCTATCGTCAACCAGGTAAAAGTTCTACTTCGACCAAGCGTACCGTGAACAAGCTGAGAACTGAAGGAGCGTGCACGTTTCTGGTCAAACAGATTAATTCCCTCACACATCTCTCTGTAAGATAAATCTCCATTTTCCATCTTAAACTCTCCTTTCTCCTAAAATCATTACAGATATTTTAGAAATATCTGAAGCAAAGTTCTCAATCACCGCCGTGTGATTGATGTCTGTTATTCTGCTGAGAAGTGAGGACAATCGCCGTATTGTCCACTTTCTGTGAACTTGCCATTGTTATTGTTTTCATATTTTGCCAAATTAATGTAAATGTTTGATGTTAAACTTTGATTCTGCAAATAAATGACCGCATTCATTTGATGGGTCAAAGATAAATAACGTCTCTCGTTACATTTCTGTTAAACTCAATGCACGCATTTACACAGTCAGAAAAATGAAGAACCCGTCTTAAACAGTATGTATATATCCTGCATATGTCATACTACATTTGGTGGCCCGTACGGGGAGCTATAAATGACTGTGTACTCGTGTAAAGATTGATTTTACATGTTGGCATAAAAAATAACAGTTTTGTCAGCTGTGATTGAAAGCAGCGTGCTGGAGCTGCCGCTTGAAGTCAAAACGCTGCATGTTTAAGCGTGTTGGGCTAGTGATGTTATGAAAGCTGAAATAGTGTCATATGTCTTGTGAAAGCTGAAATTGTACGCCTGTTATGGTAACTAAAAGCTGGTTTGGGTAAAAACGCTTCATTCTGTTTAAAGACCGTCCAGACGCGGTTCTGGACCGGCTCGGTTCTGAAAAGGTTCGGACGAGTTGTTTAAATAGCTAGAAAGACCTTTTTGAGACCGGAGTAGCAGACTCCGTACAACTCAGAATTGATTCGTTACAATTTTTAACAGAAAAAGTGCATTTTGACAGTTTACAAGACGAAACGTTGACGAACTTATTTCAGGCTAATCGAACATGCTAGTTGCTGAAACGCTTTGTGATTGGTTGAAATTTGCTGCTGTGGAGCGCTCTGATTCGCTGAGAAGTTGAATGACGTGTCTACATCATTTCCTCTCACCCCAGCGCTGCTCTGTCATTGGTGATTTCAGTCACGTGACCCGGAAATGAAAATTCGTTTTCATAGGGAAATAAAATCTGCTTTTTAAAGTTCAAAAACGCTTTAAAAGCTGTATTCTGATGCGTTGTTCTAGTCTTCAAAGTCTAATTGCTAAAATTTTGCCACGTTTGTGTAAAAAATCCGTTCAGAAATGTTGGTTTTAACCGAGTCTAGCCGATGCTAATTTTTAGCTAACAGCTAACGACCGGACGCCACAGGAAGTTATAGCTCCCCTACTGGACAACACTAACAGTGTCTGAGTTAAAATTAATAAGGCTGTTCTGCCATCTTCTGGAGAAACTTGAGAACACAGGTTTCACTTCGCTTTTTAGGTTATTTTAGTGAAATTGAACGTATTTTCTTTTTTAAAGGCATTTTTGAGTTAATAAACGTTCCTCAAAGCTGAATAATCACTGTTATCTTGCATTTTAAAAGTTATTAAGGTATCTATGCAAAGAAGCATTTACCAAAGAGACTTTATTCACTGGTAATCCCTTATAAAAGGTACAAAATAAAGTTAGAAACTTTTTAAAAATAGAAACAGTTACAGATTTTCACAGAGTTGGAAAAAGTTTACTCATTTGCTAAAAAGATAGTGCACGTTTAATTGATAAATCACTAAATAAGAGTAAATATATCAGACAAAGAGACTTTTCTGATTTTATTTATTTTGAAAAACCTAAAACATTAAATTCTCCTATTTAAATCCTTAAATAGAAGAAAAATGGCAAGCGACGAAGAAGAAGAGCATCTTTTAAACTCCCAAACAAATGATGATATCATTTTGGGGGCCTTACATATTTTAACAACTCCACTTATTGGCACGCAAATACAGCAATTACAACAACTCGATGAAATTCAAAGACATGAAGAGCTGAAAAGTCTGGCCGCAGGAACATTAGTCACAGAGAGTAAAAAGCATAGCCAGGAACGGTTAGCAAAAATCTCTCTGCTTCTAAAAGCAGAATTGGATGAACGGTTGGAACGCCTTGTCTGGATGTCTAAAACACATGAGAGGGAGCTCTCAGAAATGTAGGCATCATTACAAACACAATCTTATGAGAAGATTAGTGAAAAAGACCGTCAATACGAAGCTGCGTGCTCAGACAATGAACAGCTACAAAGAGAGTTGCAGCTCGCAAAAATGGAGCTGGAACAATGCAAAATAGATAAACACAATCTACAACAGCTACATATGCGTTTAGAAAGTGACTATTATACATCCCAGGAACATTTAAAAAAATGTGAGGAGAAACTAAAAGCAGCAACAGATAAAGGTAATGAAGTTGGGCAAGGTGATCTGGAATCCAAACCAGACCCTGAACAGAGTCGGGGTAATACACCAAAACCTCAACGACCTTTTTACTCACCCGGTGTTTTTAGACCCATCCAAACACCTACACAAACGGGCAGAGTAACACCCCCACAACCGATCACGCAGGTGAGACCATCGATATCTACTCCTTCAATGGATGATTTGCAAAAAATCTCAAAATATGTACAACGCTTTGTTCCTGGACCGATGGGCTCATCTGGAACAAAAGCGTACCTCAGAGATCTGGAGTTCAGATTGAGATCTTATCCTAATGCTACGGTAGAGGATAAGATCAGTCTGATACGGCTCACTTCGGACAGAGAGGTGTTTACCTTCATCGAGCGTGTACCCGATGCAACGAGAAGGGATTACAACCTTCTGTGTGAAGCTTTGATCAAAGAGTACGACTCCTGCACAGGACCAGCTGGATACCCAGCCGCAGAAAAGGTCACGCAGGGTAAAGCTGAACATCCAAAAGTTTATTACAAAAGAATCTTCCAAGCTTATTTCGGTAACAGAAA
>NW_023619233.1:0-11444 GCF_014905685.2 Nematolebias whitei
TAAATGTAGCAAAAGGCTAAATGCTAAAAGTAGCAAAAAGCTAGTTAAAACCCAAAAGTAGCAAAAGTAGCACAGGAAGACAAAAATAACACAAGTATGCTAAAGCAGATTTCAAACAGAAGGATATTTTTGAAAGAACTGAAGAGTTCTCAATCTATTTCTAAAGGGCAGATATAAAGTGAAATATTTTTAAAAGTAGAAAACCAACAAAAAGCTAAAGTCCTAACAGCCTTCTCGTGAATGAGCTGAACGTTTTGACAGAACTAGAATAAGAAAGTCTGCAGGAGTGGTTAGAAAACAGGAAAACAACAAATTCATACGCGTCAGAGCGTCATCGAGGCGAGCACTGCGTGATTATAACTGTTCAGATCTGCAGAACCGGTCCAGTTTCTGCTCCCTGCTCAGACCGTGTGAAACATGTGCTGTCAGCTTTTGTTCACCTTGCTGCTCCCAGAGGAAGCTCTGACGTCAGGGTTCTGTTTCGTCTCCACGGACTCAACCTGTTTATTGTGTTTTCCGTCTCCTCTCACTCTCCCACCAGTCTCTGCTCAGCACTGGCTCTTTGTCCAGAGAGTTTTCTCTGCAGTCAACAGATGGCACACACACGACAGTTTTTCAGGAAGGCTCTCACTGCAGCACTTTGACCTTGAAACGGTCCTGGCACCTTTCTGCCATATCTTATCTCTGTTGTCCTTCCTGTGGTGTCCTATAGCTGCACGTCTGTGCAGTGTATCACACAAGAAGCCATCCTTTACCCTCCCTGCTGCACGGTGGGCTCAGACGTTTCACTCAGATGATTGCAGAGGAGTGAACGTCAGCTCAGTCTGATCAATACGTGCAGCTCTGCTGGACTTTTCCACTCAGTGCTGAACTGAGCATCATTAACCTAATGGAGGAGGAGGGTGTAGAAAAGAGCACAAACAATGGACCACAAGGGAACGTTAGCTTCTGTAAGAAACCTAATCAGCCTCCCCCCGACACACTTTCATATAACCAGGTCACTTTCTGTCTCAGACTCTCACAGAGCCCGCCATCTTTGCCAGGGAGACGAGCTGCGACTGCCGTGCGCCTCATGAGAAGCTCAGCATCGCTCAGGCCCGCAGAGGAACCCCAGGTACACTTCCTCCATCGTCACATTTGATTTTCTGCACTGCTACGTTGCCTTTCCTGTAACCTCTGGAACTGCTCCACTGAATCTACCTTATGTCAGATATTTTGCTAACAGGCGTGTGAAAAATCTATCGTGTGCCTTTTGTTGCCAGGTGTAAACACCAACTGTGAGTTGAGCTGGTCTGTGTAGCGGTGATTTCTCTCAAACTCAAACTAATTAAAAGATCCAAAGGCCGCTGCCGCGACGGGGCACAAACAAGTCCAATGTCCAAACCAAGATTATTTCCTTTGATGGTGGTTTTAATCCTTTTCATCAAGCGGCAAACAAACGTCTGCACTTCCTGCTCCTTCTTCTCTGCGCTGATAAAAGATTCACCCACTGCATGCTGGTCCGACACCTGCTCACTGATTTACAGTTCCCACAGTCTTTACCTTCGTTATCAAGCAAACAAACAAAACAGAATTTCCTTCAAATACTAACATAACATTTTACAATATATTACAATTAAAAAGTAATCCCAAAGGAATTATCAAATTATAATTATTTCAAACATTGAAAAGATAAAAGTGCTCCTGCACTCTGGCCCCTAATTGTACAAACATTTACAGTAAAGTCCTGAAAACGGCCATTTTATCCATCCATCCATCCATCCATCCATCCATCATCAGGTCTCGGGGGCAGCATCTTGGGCAGGGAGGTCCAGACATCTCTTTCCACAGCCACCTCTTCCAGATCTTCAGGGAGAACTTCTCACCCTGTCTCTAAGGGAGAGTCCAGCTTCCATGCAGAGGAAACTCATTTCAACCTCCTGGATCCACGATCTCATTCTTTCTGTTACTACCCAGAGCTCATGACCAGAGGTGAGGGGAGGGACGTAGACCGACTGATAAACGGAGAGCTTTGCCTTACAGCTCAACTCCCTCTTCACCACAATGGACCGGCACAAAGTGTGCAATAGTGCAGACACTGCACCAATCCGTCTGTCAATCTCATGCTTCATTCTTCCCTCACTCGTGTCACTCGTGAACAAAACCCAGAGATACTGCAATAATAATAATCATCATCAATCCAAGATGTTATAGTGAACTACCTCCAGCAGCAACAGAAGTTTTGTCACTGGTCTTTCCAGAACGTTGGTCTTCGTTTGTATGTGCATGGAGCGAGCTAAGCCCCCTGCATCTTGATTAACACTGAAGGTCAATGCCATGATCCAAGATCCTCTTGGAGCTGCAGAGTCTGTAATCAGGACAGTGTCTCCTGGAGCAAGGCTTCTTTTTCTCTCAGTCCATGTTTGTCTCTCTTGCATCAGAGGCAAGTACTCAGAGAGCCATCTTTTCCAGAATAGCTCTGCCATGTATTGTACGCGAGTCCATCTCTTTCTGACACAAAGATCCCGTTGGTGAAACAGCCCTGGTGGTAAGATGGGCTTGTTCTTCAGTGTTACGATGCGACTGGGCGTGACAGCTTCCAAATCATTTGAATCATCTGAAACCTGTGACGGATCGGTCATTTAATATGACTTCAACCTCACAACAGATTGTTTGGAGTCCATCATCCAACGCTTGCTCTTTCAGAACTGAGGCAAGAACAGCCTTTACCGATCGAATCATGCACTCTTAAATGTCACCTTGCTGAGAGGCTGCTGGTATGTTGAAGATCCATTTTATGCCATCAGTGACTCAAACATGTAGTTTAGGCATGAATCAGTTGAGCCACACTTTTGGTTTGCGCCAACAACGTTTGTGACATCATCAGACCTAATGGTCGAGACTGGGCTTCTTCCACAGACAAACCTCCGTACTGCATTTATGCAAGAGTCAGAATCCAGCGTACAGGCGCATCTAAAAAAATTAAATACCGTGAAAACGTTCATCATTTCAGAAAGTGAAAGTCATGTATTACACACAGTGAAAAACTCTGCCTGGCCAAAATAAAGTCTCCACCTGGATGTAACTCATCAAACAGGTCCACGGACGATTAGGTTTCAGCTGCAACAAGTTCTTTAACTCCAACTGGTTCAATGAGTTGCTTCTCGCTTCTTAAACAACCATGTTGATGGCGTGGTCGTGGAAAAGATGTCAGTCTGTTTGAGAAGGGTCTAATCATTGGCATCAAGCAGAGGAAACATCTCAGGAGATTGTAGAAACTAAAACTGGGTTAAGAACTGTCCAACACATTATTAAAAACTGGAAGGACAGTGGGGACCCATCGTCTTCCAGGAAGAAATGTGGCCGGAAATAAATCCTGAATGATGGTGATCATTTAAACGTTTGGTGAAATCAAATGGAAGAAGAACACCAGCAGCACTCAGGGCTGTGGTTCATAGAGACAGTAAGAACATTTCCACACACAATGTGAAGGAACTCAAGGGACTGGGACTGAACAGCTGTGGAGCCTTAAGAAAACCATTAACCAGTGAGGCTAACTGGGAAAAATACTTCAATTTGTTAGGGAGCATAAAGATTGGACTCTGGAGCAATGGAAGAAGGTCATGTGGTCTGATGAGTCCAGACTGACCCTGTTCCAAAGTGATGGAGCATCAGGGTCAGAAGAGAGGCAGGTGAAGTGATGCACCATCATGACCAGTGTCTCGTCATCAGTGAAAGATCTTGGTGAAACATTAATGCAACACTGGATGAAACAGATCTTGTGACGTTGAAGAAGTTTATTGAAACAATGACACAGAGAATGCATGATGTCATCAAAGCTAGTGTGAGCTTTTTTTTTGGTGTTGACTTTTTTTTTTCGCCAGGCCGTGTATTTCAAGCCTTTATTTCTTGTAACTTTGATTATTATGGCTTACAGATAATGGAACAACCAAAAGTCATCACTATCAACAATGTTCATGAAGTGAAATCCTCTCTGGACATTTCAATCTGTTCCTCTTTTCATTAAAGTCGTGGTTACACTGATTTATCAGCACGTCCTGAGGAGTTTGACGAAGTTGTTAACTCCAAAACCAGACACTTACTGGTGAGCCGGATAATACTATGTGGGTATTGACAATTTTCTTCTGACCCATTGTTCTTAGTCGAATATTTTTCTTTTAACCCCTCAAATTCAACGTCTTAAGTCAGATTTTCTGTGCAAAACATACCAGAACTTCCAGGGTCCAAAAATGCACAGTTTGTACAGTTTGACCTGGACTACTGCGCATGAACTTTGATGTTTTGTACAGTTTATTGTTCCGACCCCACTATGGCCACGAGTCTGAGTTGCTGCTGTGGAGACGTTGCCACGTCTGTTTGGTGCCGGGCGGGTTTGTCCTGAGGATGCACCTTCCTCCTGCCGCTCTATATGAAGAACTCCTGGGTGCTTTTCATGACGCACATGAAACCATTCCTGCAACATCTGCTTGTGTGACACACTTTCAACCAAAACAAATACCTTTTGCCTTGATCACGTTTAACTTGTCTTGATGCATTCTAGCGTTTGTAGCAGATCTTCTTCCTTTTTCCCAGTTTGGTGACCTTTGAACCTCTAGAACTGCTCCCAGATTGTGTGTCTTGAATGTTCCAAATACTAACACAATATTTTACAACAAAAAATAATCCTAAAGGAATTAAACAAATTATAATCATTTCAAATGTGAAAAAGATAAAATAGCTCCTACGATCGGTAAATTTTATTTTTTAGTGGATCGCCCTGTGAGAGTCTACGCAGACGGCATCTTTGACTTGTTCCACGCTGGACACGCTCGCGCTCTCATGCAGGCCAAGAACCTTTTCCCAAACACCTACCTCATCGTTGGAGGTTAGACCCTCCAAGCAATACATGAAAAACTCATCCAGCTGATTTAATCTGTTTGAGCTGACTCTTGTTTCTGCTGTTGCACAGTTTGCAGCGATGAGCTGACCCACAAGTACAAGGGTTTCACCGTCATGACGGAGCACGAACGCTACGAAGCGCTGAGACACTGCCGCTACATCGATGAAATTCTGAGAGACGCACCTTGGACTCTCACGCCCGAGTTTCTGGAGAAACACAAGGTGTGTGTGGGAGGTGGATTCAAGCATCAGGACTTTAAATTGTACATGAAACTTGCCTGTATCAATGACAGTGAGAAAAAATATTAGTGGGGCGGACAATTTCTTGCATCGCTAACCACCAAATTATTACAAATTGTGTCACATTTTCTGTGAAAACACAACAGATATACAGTTACTTAGTATTTGATTTATTGTTCTAGTTTGCGTATGTGTGTCTATACTAGATCCAGGTTGTGTCTCGTGAGAAACAGTCCAGTCTAATATATCAGAGAAACGGACGTCTCCCGCCCCCAGCCGACATGCGCACAGCTTTCTGAATTGGATTTCTAATTTGATTTGAGGTAGTAATTCTGAAATAATACCCCAGATTAGGTTAGGTTTATTGTCACACGCAGGTCAACACAAGGTCAGCGATGCAATGAAACTTTCAGGACAAGAAGAACCGTCTCGACTTACCAAATAAACAACAAGAAATACCAAGCCTGCAACAAGAATACAAAAACAAGGTACCAAAAGTGAAAAAGGAATACATCTAGAACAGCACGGTCCCGTTAGCACCATGGTCCCGTTAGCACCATGGTCCCGTTAGCACCATGGTACTGTTAGCACCATAGTCCCGTTAGCAGCATGGTACTGTTAGCACCATAGTCCCGTTAGCAGCATGGTACTGTTAGCAGCATGGTACTGTTAGCATTATGGTACTGTTAGCAGCATGGTACTGTTAGCACCATGGTCCCGTTAGCACCATGGTACTGTTAGCACCTTAGTCCCGTTAGCAGCATGGTACTGTTAGCACCATAGTCCCGTTAGCACCATGGTACTGTTAGCAGCATGGTACTGTTAGCAGCATGGTACTGTTAGCAGCGCGGTCCATTTAGCACCATGGTACTGTTAGCAACGCGGTCCCTTTAGCAGCATGGTACTGTTAGCAGCATGGTACTGTTAGCAGCATGGTACTGTTAGCAGCGCGGTCCCTTTAGCAGCATAGTCCCGTTAGCACCATGGTACTGTTAGCAGCATGGTACTGTTAGCAGCGCAGGCCCTTTAGCACCATGGTACTGTTAGCAGCATGGTCCCGTTAGCACCATGGTACTGTTAGCAGCATGGTACTGTTAGCTCCATAGTCCCGTTAGCACCATGGTACTATTAGCAGCGCGGTCCCTTTAGCAGCATGGTACTGTTAGCAGCACGGTCCCATTAGCACCACGGTACTGTTAGCAGTGCGGGTCCTTTAGCACCATGGTACTGTTAGCAGCATGGTCCCGTTAGCAGCATGGTACTGTTAGCAGCGCGGGCCCTTTAGCACCATGGTACTGTTAGCAGCATGGTCCCATTAGCACCATGGTACTGTTAGCAGCGCGGTCCCTTTAGCGCCATGGTACTGTTAGCAGCGCGGTCCCTTTAGCAGCATGGTACTGTTAGCAGCGCGGTCCCTTTAGCAGCATGGTACTGTTAGCACCATGGTCCCGTTAGCAACATGGTACTGTTAGCACCATGGTACTGTTAGCAGCATGGTACTGTTAGCACCATGGTACTGTTAGCACCATGGTACTGTTAGCAGCATGATACTGTTAGCAGCATGGTCCCGTTAGCACCACGGTCCTGTTAGCACCACGGTCCCGTTAGCACCACGGTACTGTTAGCACCATGGTCCCGTTAGCACCACGGTACTGTTAGCAGCACGGTCCCTTTAACAGCATGATGATAATAACGACCGAGGCAACAATGACTGCTCTCTAGAACCGGGTCCGGCAGACACAGAACATCCAAGGTTTCCCCGCCGAACCAAACTGTTCTATAGAGTTCGGTCTGTGCAGGCAGATGGAGGATCATGGAGACAGCCACCATGACAGACTGCAGCCTGAGGTGGGGAGGGGGCTGTGAACTGAACCACAATGGCAGAATGGAAAGGCAGCGATACAAAAGTGCATGGCAGTCATACCCGTAGTGTGGATGTGCAGTGTAGGTGCCAAAAAGTTGAAACATAAACAACAGGAACAAAGAAGAGTGAGTCGAAGCGGAGCTCACGTCAGTGCTGCCGTGCTGCATGACGTCACGCTGGCAGTTAAATGGGAGGAAAAAAATCAGTGAAGTAACTCCAAATTAATATAAAAGTGAAAAATGATGATACAATATATCATCACCGAATCCAATAGAAGATTCAACTGGGACTCAGACCCAGAAAGACAAGACCCCTGCTTCAACCACTGACCCACCACACACACACACAAGCAACAGAACTGTTTAAATAAGGTCCTACCATAATGGTAGAAATTTCTTGTTCTTGGACTTTTCCCAGTTCTTTCTCCTGTCTGCTCCAAATGGATTTAAAAGTGAATATCTCCACTGTTGGTCTCAGCAGGTTTCACTGCAGCTATTCCTGGATTGGAGGTCACATCAGGTCTAGGTAGAGGTTATATCAGTGCATTAAAACCCAAATGCCCCAAATGAAACTATTGGACCTGCCTGTTCGGATCACTGGCCACACGTTCGGATCCGCTTGACGAACGCGGGTCGTTGAACGGTACAGCCTTATAATGGTAAATAAGTACCGGTAAAAAACTGAGGGATGAATAACAAAAACATCATTTTAAATTCCACTTAAAATTGTCTAAATTGTTTAAAAATACACGAAACAAAACAATACACAGCAAGCCAAAAAAGTCCATGCTCAATAATCCAGGTATACAATCCAACAATTTTCAGTCAGGTCATCTGGACACTTTCTTTTTTTGGTGAAACGTTTCGCCTTCCATCCAGAAGACTTCATCAGTCAAGGAAACGCACAACACAAAACTGATTCTTCCCCCAAACAGCTTACTCCAAAGTGTAACAAACCAGTTATGTTGGTGTTAAGATGGTGTCCAGATGACCTGACTGAAAATTGTTGGATTGTATACCTGGATTATTGAGCATGGACTTTTTTGGTTTTGAACCAGTTTGACATGACTGTCGACGAGGAAGAGGGCCGGCAACACAGGAGGGGGCGTGCCAAAGACCTTCTTAGCACCAACATAACTGGTTTGTTCCACTTTGGAGTAAGCTGTTTGGGGGAAGAATCAGTTTTGCTGTGTGTTTCCTTGACTGATGAAGCCTTCTGGATCGAAGGTGAAACGTTTCAGCAAAAAAAAAAAAAAAGAAACTGTCCAGATGACCTGACTGAAAATTGTTAAATACACAGCAAGCTTAGTAAATAAGTAATTTACGTTGTTTATCAGGAGGAACTCCTTTGTGGTTCGAGCCTCACCGGCCCCTGTGGACCGGCTGCCACGGGTCAATGATGAGCTTTTATAGCCCATCATCATATAGCGATGGAATCCAGCAGTCCTCTTATCAGCACTTTGAAAGACTTATTGATAAGGCACCCTGGACTCATGTTTTTATGATCTGACCCTTATGACCCTACTGAAATCCTGTAGACACTTGAGTCTTGTTACTTTTTGTTTGTGTCAGTGTTGTGCCTTCCAATGTACATGTCCTTTGATTTGTTTCTCAGATCGATTTCGTAGCTCACGATGATATCCCATACTCCTCAGCAGGAAGTGAGGACGTCTACAAACACATCAAAGAGGCAGGTCAGGGTTGGACTTCGGTAACTATTTCATCTACAAAATGAGCCACAGCTTGTAGTGAAAGGACGTTTGTTTTTTCCAGGGATGTTTGTGCCCACACTGCGGACAGAGGGAATCTCAACCTCTGACATCATCACTAGAATCGTCCGAGACTACGACGTCTACGCTCGACGCAATCTTCAGCGTGGCTACACAGCTAAGGAGCTGAACGTCAGCTACATCAATGTAAGACCACCACTCTGCTGCAGGGGCTTCATTTCAGGACACCGAGTCAAACCGGAGTTCACCCTCCTGCTGCCCTTGGGTCAAAACGAACCCTGAGGCCGTTGGACCCAGTGCAAAAACAAACATCTAAAAGGGTTTTTGTTTCTCAACAAAGTCTGTTTGAGACCGTTTTTAATGCCTTTCCTAACATGTTTCCACTTTAGGAGAAGAAGTATCGGCTACAGAACCAAGTGGATCGCATGAAGGAGAAGGTTCGAACCGTTGAGGAGAAGAGCAAACACTTTGTTTACCGGGTGGAGGAGAAGAGTCACGACCTCATTCAGAAATGGGAGGAAAAATCTCGAGAGTTCATCGGAAACTTCCTGGAACTTTTCGGCCCCGACGGGACATGGGTAAGAAGAGCGACGTGTTACATTTTCAAACCGTGATGCGAGTGCTTCTTCTTCATCCGTGTTTCTTAAAACACAGAAACAAGTGTTTCAGGAGCGCAGCAGTCGGATGCTGTCCTACGCCTTGTCTCCCAGAGAGTCTCCCTGCAACAGTCCTCCTCGCGAACTGTCCCCCCTGCGCTCCCCATCTCCTCCGTCACCCCCGGCCCGCTGGTACAACGCCCGGCCCTCGCCCCCGACCTCCCCCAAAGGAGCCTCGGCCTCCATCAGCAGCATGAGCGAAGGTGATGAAGATGAGAAGTAGATGGACTCGTGCGTCACCTACAGCACACTGCCTGGGAACACCTCATAGAAAACACACATTGCTGCAAACACCGACTGGAGACGGCGCTCCTCAGAGACGCTGCAGATCTGCAGCGTCGACTGCAATCAGGGGAAATGTAGTTCTGACCTGCAGAGCCAAGAAGCCATCGCGGTCTCTGTTGTGTGGGCGACCAAGCAGACGATAAGGACAAGAATGTGTCAGGATGCGTTGGATTGTCCACAACTAACAGAGACGCTGCTTATGTCACTGCATCTGTATGTCCCGTCTCATTTCTGTTGACAAGATTTCTTGTGTGGACAAAACCCCACTGGACGTGTGGGACAGAGATCCCTGCAGCACGTTTAGAATAGCGGAGGTCACAGTTAGTGCCGGTCTGCACCATTTTAGCATGAACGATCAAGCGTGTGTTGATGGACACTTTTAGGGAGACGAGATACACAAATAAAATCTACACTCTTAAAACACTAACAAAGGAACATGTCTGACATTCTTAGAAAACCAAGGTTACTAACTAGACCCCTTCACTGCGTAGCCATCTTTAAGGGTACATAAAACCTTCCTGATATGAAGTTAAAGCATGACGAACACGTACGAGGGCCTTTTTAAACACTTCTCCGTGTTTTATCAGTTTTACCTAAACATTGTAGGACTTTTTGAAACATGATGTCAGTTCTCAAATAAAACTCTGATGATACTTGAATTAAATCTGGTGACTCAGCAGGTTGTTAAAAACTTGACTTTAGGCCCAAAATGCTTTTTTGCAGATATTAGAACTGTATTTTCTTTTTGCCGTCTGCTCATTCACACCGACCCAAAGCAGACGTCCCTTCCACTGGAACATTATATTGAAATGTACACAACAGATTTGAACCTTCACTAAATGTACAAACTTTGAAAATGTGTCTCTTCTTTTTTATTTGTTGTTGTTTAAAGGGCCTGGCATGTCAATAAAAACAGAAAACCAGACCGGACGAACTGCATTTCCCACGACATCCTTATGACGGCACCGAGCGACTTCACTGACGTTTGTGGAAAAATGAATTGTTAAAGTTAAAATAAGCAGAACAAAAGCTAAAACTAGCTAAACCATTGCTATAAAGCTAAAATGTAGTAAACATAATGCTAAAATTAGCAACACTGTCGCTTAAAGACAAAAATAAAAAAGCTAAATGATAGCTAGAAGCTACAATACAGAAGCTAAAACCCAAACACATAAAAATAGAAGCTAAAAACGTATCAATATTGTTGCTAAAAGCTAAATTTAGCAAATCCATTATAAAAGCTAAAATTATATATTTTCATTTTTTCGGCTGCTCCCTTCTTCAGGGGTCGTCACAGTGAACTAACTCACATGTAGACATGGTTACGGCAGATGCTCTTCCTGACACAACCAGACACCGAGCTACCACAGTGGAGCAGCGCTGCATCTAGGGCACCTGTTGGAGCCGATGGTGGGGGTTAAGGGCCTTGCTCAAGGGCCCAGAGCGGGGTAAATGAGGATGAAGACAGGTGTGGGTGCTTCACCTTTCACCCACATTTTGATGTCTGTATGGGGAGTTGGACTGGTGACCTTCCGATCACAGGCCCACCCTCTCTAACCTCTGCGCCACCACTCCCCAAAAGCTAAAATTGTAGATAAAACCCTAAGATTCATAAAACTGTAACAAAGCAAAAAGAAAAAAAATTCTAGCTAGAAGCTCTAGTTAGCTACGATTTGCTTAACACTAAATATTTTAACACATTAGCTAAAATTATAAAATCCATAGCTAAGCTGTAACTCATAAAGAGTAGCTAAAAGCTAAAATATTCAAAACAATAGCTAAAAGTTAAAAT
>NW_023619234.1:0-11431 GCF_014905685.2 Nematolebias whitei
AGAAATTCGCTATTTTAAACAGTTACTCATCAACCCAGGTGGGTGAAAAGAGAAAAGAAAATTGATGATGTGTCAGGATTAATCAGTCTTTCTTCAGAAAAACTGTTATTACTCCTGTCCTCCTGTCTCATCCTCTATTTAAAATTAAATAGGAAGATGTATTCGTTTAGGTGGTAAATAAAATCAGAAAAGTCTCTTTTTCCTGATATATTTACTCTTATTTAGTGATTTAGCAATTAAACGTGCATTATCTTTTAGCAAATGAGTAAACTTTATCAACTCTGTGAATATCTGAAACTGTACCTTTTTTGTTAAAAAGTTTCTACCTTTTATTTTGTACCTTCTCAATGAGGAATTACCAGTGAATAAAGGTTTGTTGGTAAATGCCTTTCTCGCATAAATACCTTAATTACTTTTTAAATGCAAGATAACAGTGATTATTCAGCTTTGAGGAACGTTTATTAACTCAAAAATGCCTTACAGAAATAAAAACGTTTAATTTCACTAAAATACCTAAAGATGAAATGAAACTGTGATCTCAAGTTTCCCAGGAGGGGGCAGTGTTTAGCTTTCTACCAGCAGGAGTCTATGACGACTTCCTGTGACGTTCGGTTGACATCCTGTTGTTAGCCGCTTAGCTTAAAGTTAGCTTCGGCTAAACTCGGTTAAAATCAACATTTCTGAACGATTGAAGCGTAAACGTGGCGTTTTTTTCAACAAGCACGACTTTGAAGCATGAAACATGAGTTTTCAGGGACATGTGGCAAGTTTTAATTAGTGATTTTAAGCTCAGCAAAGCTTACGGTTGCAACCGAGCTCATTTCCGACATGGAGGAAGTGACGTGACACGTCACTCATCCAGTCGTTAGCTGTTAGCTTAAAATTAGCATCGCTAGCGTTGTTCAAAAACATCATTTAATGACGGATTTTAAACTCAAACGTGGCAAAAATCCAGCGATTACACTTTGAAGAATCTAAGCAGCGTATCAGAATACAGCTTTTAAGCGCTTTTCAGCTTTAAAAAGCAGATTTTATTCCCTATGAAAAACGAGTTTTCATTTCTGGGTCACTGACTGACACGTCTCTCAGCCAATGAGAGCGTTCCACGGCCGTTAATTCAACCAATCACGCAGCGTTTTCCCCAGCTAGCATGTTAGATTTATCTGAACAAGTCCGTCAACTTTTTCGTCTTTTAAACTGTCAAAATGCACTTTTTTCTGTTAAAAATGTAATCAATAAGCTCCCAGCTGCACGGAGTCGGCGCCCCGGTCTCAAAAACGTCTTTCTAGCTATTTAAACAACTCGTTCGAACTTTTTCAGAACCGAGCCGGTACCAGAACCACGTCTGAACCGTCTTTAAACAGAATAAAGCGTTTCCACACAAATCCAGCTTAGTTACACATAACAGACGTCCAATTTCAGCTTTCATAAAGACATATGGCTCACAATTTCAGCTTCAAAACATTGCCAGCGTAAACATGCAGCGTCTAGCTCCAAGCGCGCAGCGTCAGCACGCTGCGTTTCAGCACAGCTACAGTCTGCTATTTCTCCATGCCAACATGAAATATCAATTATTACACGCATACACAGTCCATTTATGAGCACGTTACGGGCCACCAATATGTAGAAACGTACGGACGGGCCACTAATATGTAGATGAACAGATGCTGAGATATATTCATCAATTAAAACGGATTCTTCATTTTTCTGGACTGAATAAAACGTGCATTGAATTTAATGAAATGTAAACGTGAGACGTCATTTATCTTTGACCCATCAAAATGAATGTGGTCATTTATTTTACAGAATCAAAGTTTAACATCAAACATTTACATTAATTTGGCAAAATATGAGAATAACAACATAATCAATCAGCTTTACAACCAGGAGAACCATACGGCCATGATTTTCCGTTGCTTCACCACAGACATTAATGAAAACTGTACAATTATGTTCAATTATCCACACGGCGGTGGATGAGCACTTTACACAGACATTTCTAAATTATCTGGAAGGATTTCTACTTGAGAGAAGAATTTAAAGATGGAAATGAAGTTTAAAGGGAGTAAAAGATGGTGTGTGAGGGGGAGGTTGACCAGAACCGACACTCTCCATTCGAACCCAGCTTTTCCTCGGTACGCTTGGTAGGAAACTTGACTCATTACCTTTCTGAAGATGAATCAGCAGATATGGAGTTCCAGTTAACGCTACCTGTCCAGCGTCTCCATAGGATGGCTGTGACTCGTCCGAAGTAGTGACGAGATTCCGTCCGACACCAGCTCACCTCAGCAAGTGGACTTCACATGAGTGGAGTCCTTCAGAAGTTCCACTCAGAGGTGGAAGATGTTATAATCCAACTCGGAAGAGCCTTATCATGGCTGGACTTCTGTTCTCCCAAACGACTTCACAGAACTGCGAACATCTCAGAACTTCTCAGCGCCTCACCGAACTGCTCCGCCTGCTCAGAACTAGGAAGTACCGGCAATTTAAAGAGCTCTATTTCTGGTATATTTGAGCGTCCCTGATTGGTCAATATCAACCAGACAGGGGTGTGTTTTGTGATGCAAGAGGTTACTAGAAGTCAGAAAACAGCAAGAATTGTTATGGAACAGATTAAACTGTTCTCAGACAGGCGAGAGAGATATTTTGGCGAGTTTGGAGAAACAGGTGCCAACTCCTCTGTTTACGTCTGAGAGGATTTTAAAACAAGACACATGTCTGCTTCGACTCCGACCTTGGACAAAATGCACACTTGCTCATTCAAAGACAGAAATCAGAAAATGCATAATTACTCTGTAACAGGCCTTAACATGAATTCTAACTTTGCATAAGCAACCAAAAAATCATTGTTACTGTTCTACAGTTAATAAAATTGATTAGTTCACTGCAACATCTAAAATGTTTGAACTAAAACACTTTGATTATCAAACATTTGTAAAACAGGAATGATAATAGAAAAGAGAGTGTTCTTTCACTTGAATTTTCAAGAAAGAAAGTCTCAGGATGGGTGAACCTGTATTTCTGGATTCAAATCAATGAAATGACTGTTTCTGTCCCACAAGGTTCTTAAGGTCAAGGGTTTTGACCTTAGGCTTAGTTTTGACATCAGGTCAAGTTCACTACAGATGGCAGACAGTCACTCACTAAGCGGGCGAGGGACAGAGGTAAATTGATAACGAACATACTGCACAGACATGCAAAAGTAGAGAGCTGCTGACAGAGAGCTGCTGACATGATGCAGAGAAGGAAGGTGGAGGTTTTAGGTCTCCAAGAGAACAAGTGGAAAAGCAGCAAGGCTCGCAGCAGTAGTGCTGGGTTCAAACTGTTTTATCAGGGTGTAGATAGAAAGAGAAATGGAGTAGGGGTGGTCCTGAAGGAAGTGAGGAGTAGGTCTGACGAAGGCCTAAGAGGAAATAAGGAGGACGATTCGTTGTGGTGACTTCTGAAAAGGGAAAAGCTGAAGGAAGCAGGACAAATAAAACAAATAATCATAAACAGGTCAAATTAAGTTTAAACATTTCTGGATGACACATTGTAAACAAATTAGCCGAAATTTCTTCTTGAGATTGACAATAAAATCAGTTAATAAATTCAACTATATAACGACAGAATGTAAAATAAGTAATAAACAAAATCCTTGACACTTGTAAAATGAAAAATTTATTCTGGTCATAGAGACTTTTAACTGAACACAAAGTGAAAGGCTTGGGTTAAATTAATCAGTCTAAATGACTTTATCACATATTGAAAATGTTGGTTAGAGAGTAGGAGCTGTTCCCTTCTAAGAGCTACCTGAAGTGTGTTATTTATGAGAAAACAACAATTCTAGTGGGTAAATGAACTGACTCTAAACATCTTGAGATGTCACACAGGTCCTATGAGTGCATGAGGAGAACAGAGTTGAGTACATGGTGAGTAAGAAATTGTGCTTTTGAACAAAGGTGCATGTAGGCGTTTTGTGCAGTGCTAATGGTCTCTGTGATGTCTTGAAGTGTAGACATAGTCAAAATACATATTCTGAAAGATGGAAGACATTATTTTGGATGGAATATTTTTTGCAGTAGGCGTCAAGAATTGGATTGTGCAGTGTTTAATGAAAGTTTTCACTCTTATGTAATTGTGCGGTTAAAACATCTATTGTACAATCCAGGACACCAGAATGACTCTGTTGAAGGTAAACGCTATGGTCCCAGGATAGAACTTGCTAACAGATGATTAATGTTGATAACAGATGAATGTTGAACAAGACTTTTAATAATTGGATTGTTTATTTTTCCTTCTCAGCAGCCTGAGAAGACAGAGCAGTGGATGGGGGAAGGTGAGTGTGGCTAGGCCCACAAAACAGACAGGTAGTCTTCAGATACATACAGCATCCATCTGAGGTTGATCATGACCCTCTAGTGCCGGGTGCCAGATCGGATACCAGATGTGTCAGGTGGATGCTGAATTTGGGTCTGAGAAAACTGACCAATGGGACGGTTCAGAGAAGCTGTCAGTCGAGCACCACTGACACAACAACAAAGAAATTGTTAGCCAAACGATATGATTTTTCAAAGCAAAGATCTATCAGTCCAACAGCAAACTGAATTAACTGTCCAGAGGGGGTCCTGGAGTTTGTCAACAGCGAGAACATCCAGTCAAGTCTTGCTGTATGCTGAGATATGAACTGCTGCACAAAGCTGAACTGGTCTCCAGACAAAAGGAGACAAACTGAAGACTGAAAGGCTGAAAGAAAAGCTGGTGGTCAATCTGTCCAAGGTCACTAACAACAACTGCAGCCTGACGGAGGTGTTAACCCCACATTTGGTCTGTGATGGTCATCCGAGCGCCTTGGGGTCGTGATCAAAACTGCAGTTGGCTTTGATAATAATCACTCACATAGGCTCATTTTAAAACAGGTGACAAAACATGACACAGAAGGACTGATGTGGGGGTGCTAGATGATTCGCCCTTTTCCAATTGCTCTGAGATTAAAGTTGTTTTATTACCTCTAAACCTAATCGGACGATGAATAATGCTCCCTACCCCTGAGCATAATATTGATTTTTTAACTTTTCATTTATACAGGTCACGAAGTCTCGTTCCAGAGAAAACCTGTACCTAAGACCTGATTCGGAGGGAGTTCACTAATGTTTTCTAAAATAATACTAAATGATTGTCTTTGCCTTGAATGAGCTCATTTGGTGGGTCTGGTTTGATACAAGGGATGAAAGTTATTTAATGGTTAACTCTTTGGAAAATTGTATGAGAGCTTGGGTTATATTTGGATATTTTTTTTGCAAACCCTGGATTGAATAACAGTAGGGGAAGATTAAAAACTACACCATATTTTATATTTCTGGAACTAATACTCAGACTGGGGTGTTAGTATATTACGACCGGTAATACTTCAGATTTGAAACAGAAAACTGTTTCAAAGAGGGGGAAGGTGAAGGCTGCTCTTAGCAGGAAACAGTTCATACAATGATAAGATCATTACAAAATATTCAAAGCAGGAAACAGTTCATACAATGATTAGATCATTACAAAATATACAAAAATAACTTCTTAGGGTTTTATATTTAAATGAACAGCAAAAAGCCAGTAGTAAGTCTGAAGCGTTTAAAGGATCATTTAGGATAATCACATTGACATTTGAAAATGCACTTGTATATATCGGTTTAACAAAAGGTTTCTCTTTCTTTGTTGTAATGTGTACAGATTCCAGAAAAGGGGGACGCCCCTAGCCTGAAGTGGATTTGAGCAAAGGTTAAGGGGAAATGGGGTGATTCGGTATTTTTAAACACCACTGACTTGACTGACTGGACTGGACTTAAATAGTTTAATTGGGCTAATAAAAGGTTTCATGAACAAAGTATTTTAACCACATTTTTCTCTCTCTTTTTCTTCCTTGCTCTTTCTTCCCCTCTCTAGCACAGACAGGTACCTGGAGGGAAGATTAAAGTCCTCTTGTTTCCACAGTGTATATGTGAGTTGTTTAAACTTTTAAGGTTATATTGTATTTTGATTGATGCTGTTGGCGAAAGCGATTTAATGAAGTTACTTCCACAGGCTCCAGGAGGAGGGAGGCCGGCGTGGGGGATTGCTTATTGCAGGGTGTTGTTGTGCATTGTTGTTGGGTATGTTTAACTTTACTAATTGTAGGTAGACCTGTTGACTGCAAAGGCTTGGAAGGGTGAAAGACGGGACGAGAGTACACAGGTATCCCTGGACAAGTCCAGTATGTACCTCATTTCAGTTTCAAGTATATAGATGCATGTAAGAATAGCATTTTATTTCAGTTTTACAAGTTCTGTTTTATTATAACATTACAGTGTAAGAGTTGTAGTGGACTAGGCCTGATGTCAAAACTGACCAGATGGACAGAAACTGTCATTTCATTTATTTGAATCCAGAAATACAGTTTGACCCATCCTGAGACTTTCTTTCTTGAATTAATCAAGTGGAAAAGACAATTCTCTATGATCATTACTATTTTACAAATGTTTTGATAATCAAATTGTTTTGGTTCAAACAATGTCTATATGTTGAAGTGAACTAATCATTTTTATTTACTTAAACAGTAGTAATGATTTTTATTCCTCAATTCAAAGTGAAATCAAGTTAGAGTACGTTACAGAGTAATGATTCAATTTCTTGATTGTCTGCTTTGAAAGTGAGCAAAGTTGTAAGTGTGTCGAAGTTCAAGTTTCGGTCAACTAAAAAGTTTACTGAAAAGAAATGTCATGTTTAACTTTTACAGCAAGATACTTGGTGAGAGGCGCCACTAAGTCTGGTTTTCTCCAACAATCTTTCTGTCTGTTCTTAAACAATCCTTGACTTTCAATAACACCTTACATCACAAACCACACCTCTGCTTTGGTCCATCGACCAATCAAAAAGCTCTCAAATGAACCAGAAGTAGAGCCCATTTAAATGTGGCACTTCCCAGTTCAACAGTAGAGTTCAGAGTTTTGGAGTTCAAGAGTTTTGGGATCCAGAATGCAGAGAGTTTGGGAGTTCCAGAATGCAAACGCAGGCATTCATGGATGCTGCTAAACCAATCAAGCTGAACCAGAGACGATTTTGGGAATTATAACTTCTGTTTGGATAACCTCACACGACTCTCGAGGCATTTAGCTGTTCTCACGGAGACGCTGAACAGTGGTTGGAAGTGAGACTCCACGCCGGAACTGATCTATCTTCAGAAAAGGTAAAAGTCGACCTTCACCAAAAGTGTACTGTTGGGACAAGCTGATTTCCAAAAGAGCGTGCTGTTCTGGTTAAAACAGACAAATTCCCTCACACATCTCTCTGTAAGATAAATCTCAATTTTCCATCTTTAAACTCTCCTTTCTGCTAGAAAATTAATCCAGATGTTTTCAGAAATATCTGTGGTGTAGCAACGGAAAATCATGGCCGTATGGTTTTCCTGGTTGTAAAGCTGATTGATTATGTTGTTATTTTCATATTCTGCCAAATTAATGTAAATGTTTGATGTTAAACTTTGATTCTGTAAATAAATGACCTCCATTCATTTTGATGGGTCAAAGATAAATAACGTCTCACGTTACATTTCTGTTAAATTCAAAGCACGACATCATACAGTCCAGAAAGATGAGTGAACCCGTTTAATGTATGAATATATCTCAGGATATGTCCTACTACATATTGGTGGCCCGTAACGTGCTCATAAATGGACTGTGTATGCGTGTAATAATTGAATATTTCATGTTGGCATGAAAAAATAGCAGATCGTTTGCTGTGCTGAAACGCAGCGTGCTGAAGCTGCGCGCTTGGAGAAAAACGCTGCATGTTTACGCTTAATGCTCTGAAGCTGAACTTGTGAGTCATTGAGTCTTTTTAAAGCTGAAATTGTACGTCTGTTATGTGTAACATAAGCTGGGTTTGAGCTGTGAAAACGTTATTCTGTTTAAACTAAGGTCCAAACGAACAGAGGTTCTGTGGTTCCGGCTCGGTTCTGAGAAAGATCGAACGAGTTGTTTTAAATAGATGGAGAAACGTTTTAAAGACTGGACGAAGTCTCAGCTAAGCTCAGAGTTGATTCGTTACATTTTTTAACAGAAAAAAGTGCATTTTGACAGTTTAAAAGACAGAAAAGTTGACGGACTTGTTCAGATAAATCTAACATGCTAGTTGGGAAAACGCTGCGTGATTGGTTGAATTAGCTGCCGTGGAACGCTTTCATTGGCTGAGAGACGTGTCAGTCGTGAGCCTCTGACGTGTCAGGTCGTAAAGCCCACCCCGTGCTGCTCTGTCATTGGCGGATTCAGTCACGTGACCCGGAAATGAAAACTCGTTTTTCATAGGGAATAAAATCTGCTTTTTAATAGCTGAAAAGCGCTTTAAAGTTGATTCTGATACGATGCTTCGTGTCTTCGAAGCATAATCGCTGAAATTTCGCCACGTTTGAGTTTAAAATCCGTCATTAAATGATGTTTTTGAACAACGCTAGCGATGCTAATTTTAAGCTAACAGCTAACGACCGGATGAGTGACGTGTCACGTCACTTCCTCCATGTCGGAAATGAGCTCGGTTGCAACCGTAGCCTTCGCTGTGCTTAAAATCACTAAATGTAACTTGCCACATGCCCCAGAAAACTCATGTTCATGCTAAGAAGTCGTGCTTGTTGAAAAAACGCCACGTTTACGCTTCAAAACCGTTCAGAAATGTTGATTTTAACCGAGTTTAGCCGAAGCTAACTTTAAGCTAAGCGGCTAAAAACAGGATGTCAACCGAACGTCACAGGACGTCGTCATAGACTCCTGCTGGTAGAAAGCTAAACACTGCCCCCTCCTGGGAAACTTGAGATCACAGTTTCACTTCAGTTTTAGGTTTTTGAGTGAAATTAAACGTTTTTTATTTCTGTAAGACAAACTTTGAGTTAACAAACTTCCTCGAGCTGATTAATACTGTTATGTTATCTTACCATTAAAAGTCAGTAAAGTATTAATGCCCAGAGAGGCGTTTACTAGGACATTTTTCATTCACTGATAAATCCTCAAGCAGGTGCAAAATGAAAAAATGAGAACTTTTGGTAAAGACAGTCACAGATAATCACAGAGTTGATCAGTTTACTCATTTGCTTGAAAGATAATACACGTTTAATTGCAAAATCACTAAATAAGAGTAAACTTATCAGGAAAAAGAAA
The DNA here is from genome assembly GCF_014905685.2 of Nematolebias whitei. NCBI lineage: Eukaryota > Metazoa > Chordata > Actinopteri > Cyprinodontiformes > Rivulidae > Nematolebias > Nematolebias whitei. The sequence goes on from NW_023619234.1 coordinate 9,153, forward strand.
CTTTTCTGTTTAAGTTACCACCTAAAAATACATCTTCCTATTTAATTTTAAATAGAGGATGAGACAGGAGGACAGGAGTAATAACAGTTTTTCTGAAGAAAGACTGATTAATCCTGACACATCATCAATTTTTCTTTTTCTTTTCACCACTTGGTTCTATGAGTAACTGTTAAATAGCAAATTTCTGGAACAGAAAGGTTTAAAAAGTGTCTTTAAACTGATTTGCTGTGAGACTTTTTAGAAAATTGCAGGTTTATAAAAATTCAGTGCTTTAGAGTAAAATACACTAAAAAAGAGCTTGGTAATCTAGTATCTGTTAAGAAATAAGCACATAAAAAGTAACACTGCCAGAGAAGCATTTACTTAAATATTCATGAATTGGGGTAAAACCTGAGACAGGTGCCTATTCCGCTGAATAAGTTGACTTATAACAGTACTTTTGTGTAAACCCAAAGCTAAAATAGTGTGAAACTCATTGACACTTGAATACAATTATTTACCTGTAAAATATCTGAAGCTTGCAACTGTTTTAAACAGATAAAGTGCTACACAGTGAAAAACATGACAGGTGTGGTAGAAAAAGATTTTGATCTTTATGGGATGAAGGGCTGTTTAGAATATGCGTTGAAGCTGCTGACAGCATTCTTACATCCATATGGCAAACAGGTGGACAGCATGAACCCAAAGGAGTTAGTGGACAATCTGATGGAGGTTGCAAAGAGTGTGACCTCTACAAAAATTTCAGTGTCAAGCTATGAAAAGCTGGCTAAAATGGCAACGTTGCTGAAAGAATCTTACTTTGCATTAAGACGGGATCACGTCGTGACACTGTCACAAGTTTCCCGCTGCGAAATTGAGATAGATGTGCTTAAAAAAGATCTGCACAAAAGCAGAGTGGATAAAGAGGTATTCCTGGAAGAAGTTATGCGTTTACGAAGTGAATGTCAAACATCCCAGGAACGTTTAAAAGCATGTGAGGAAAAACTAAGAGCAGCAACAAATAAAAGTAATGACAAGGGGCGAGGTGGTCTGAAATCCATAGAAAACCTTAAACAGTGTCGGGATAATACACCAAAACCTCCAAAAATCTTTTACAGACCTGGTGCTTTTAAACTACTCCAACCACCCTCACCTAAAGTGGTAGGAACAGACCTGAACAGGTCTCCTCTACCAAACATGCAACAGTGTGCTGTAAACAGGACAGAGGCATGTTCTCATGATAAGACGCCCATAGAGGTGTTTCCTGGTATAAAGGTTAAACCCCACTCCCTGGAAATGGAAGGACGGCATGCGTCACCACCTCCTCCTAAAACAGGCGAGAAAAGGCAGTATTTTCAAACTAACAAACCACGTGATGAAGGTGCACGCTGGGACAAAAAGGCTCCTCTTTCAGAGGATGGACGTGATCGTCGTAAATGGGACATGCGTAGGACGCAAAGATATGGGATCCAAGAGGACCCATATTATCAGGGGAAATCCGAAGAGGAACCCCCAAAAGACGTACCTAACCCCCCCCCACCTCGGACGAAACGAACCGAGGCGATAAAATCACAAAGGTCCCAGGAACAAGGCCCTACACCTCTGAGCTCGGAGGAGACAGAGAAAATACAAAGGTTTTTAGAAACTTTGATACACGCTGAAATGGGAACCCAACCAGGAGCACTATGTAGTGATGTGATCGCTACTAACTCTGAAGGCGCGAATGACAACATTACAGATGTCGGTGAAACACACCAAGACATTGCTGTTGTTGCCTCCAAGAACCTCTCATCGGACGAAGGGGGGGTAAACTCACACACAAACGATGATGAGTCATCGCAAGCTGAAAACTCAGAAACTGATTTTCATGATTTTGAACTAGGCATTCCAGTTCTGGGAGGACTCCCAGATAACCTGGTACCGAGTCAAGAAGCTGGGCCAGTATGTTTCACGAAACCATCACAGGCCATCGCTCTTTTCTCAACCAATGACGTCGACCAAGGACCTCAAACCTATGGTGTCTTACCCATAGACAGGTCCGACGACTCAGAAAAGGATTCGTTGGAGCTCCCCAAGGAGCGAGAACCCTTAACAGTCTCATCACAGATTGAACAGGTGGTCGCTCAAGCCGACACTCTGACATCTGATGAAGAAAGAGATAAACTTTGCCAAGTTCTTTTAAAATATGAAAAGTCATTTTCAACTGACCCAGACATCATCCAACTTCAGAAGTTGGATGATCCTGCAATTAACTCGATGATACTGTATCTGACTGACCCAGACAAATACACTCCATCGAA
>NW_023619235.1:0-11429 GCF_014905685.2 Nematolebias whitei
TAAATGTAGCAAAAGGCTAAATGCTAAAAGTAGCAAAAAGCTAGTTAAAACCCAAAAGTAGCAAAAAGCTAGTTAAAACCCAAAAGTAGCAAAAGGCTAAAAGTAGCACAGGAAGACAAAAATAACACAAGTATGCTAAAGCAGATTTCAAACAGAAGGATATTTTTGAAAGAACTGAAGAGTTCTCAATCTATTTCTAAAGGGCAGATATAAAGTGAAATATTTTTAAAAGTAGAAAACCAACAAAAAGCTAAAGTCCTAACAGCCTTCTCGTGAATGAGCTGAACGTTTTGACAGAACTAGAATAAGAAAGTCTGCAGGAGTGGTTAGAAAACAGGAAAACAACAAATTCATACGCGTCAGAGCGTCATCGAGGCGAGCACTGCGTGATTATAACTGTTCAGATCTGCAGAACCGGTCCAGTTTCTGCTCCCTGCTCAGACCGTGTGAAACATGTGCTGTCAGCTTTTGTTCACCTTGCTGCTCCCAGAGGAAGCTCTGACGTCAGGGTTCTGTTTCGTCTCCACGGACTCAACCTGTTTATTGTGTTTTCCGTCTCCTCTCACTCTCCCACCAGTCTCTGCTCAGCACTGGCTCTTTGTCCAGAGAGTTTTCTCTGCAGTCAACAGATGGCACACACACGACAGTTTTTCAGGAAGGCTCTCACTGCAGCACTTTGACCTTGAAACGGTCCTGGCACCTTTCTGCCATATCTTATCTCTGTTGTCCTTCCTGTGGTGTCCTATAGCTGCACGTCTGTGCAGTGTATCACACAAGAAGCCATCCTTTACCCTCCCTGCTGCACGGTGGGCTCGTACGTTTCACTCAGATGATTGCAGAGGAGTGAACGTCAGCTCAGTCTGATCAATACGTGCAGCTCTGCTGGACTTTTCCACTCAGTGCTGAACTGAGCATCATTAACCTAATGGAGGAGGAGGGTGTAGAAAAGAGCACAAACAATGGACCACAAGGGAACGTTAGCTTCTGTAAGAAACCTAATCAGCCTCCCCCGACACACTTTCATATAACCAGGTCACTTTCTGTCTCAGACTCTCACAGAGCCCGCCATCTTTGCCAGGGAGACAAGCTGCGACTGCCGTGCGCCTCATGAGAAGCTCAGCATCGCTCAGGCCCGCAGAGGAACCCCAGGTACACTTCCTCCATCGTCACATTTGATTTTCTGCACTGCTACGTTGCCTTTCCTGTAACCTCTGGAACTGCTCCACTGAATCTACCTTATGTCAGATATTTTGCTAACAGGCGTGTGAAAAATCTATCGTGTTCCTTTTGTTGCCAGGTGTAAACACCAACTGTGAGTTGAGCTGGTCTGTGTAGCGGTGATTTCTCTCAAACTCAAACTAATTAAAAGATCCAAAGGCCGCTGCCACGACGGGGCACAAACAAGTCCAATGTCCAAACCAAGATTATTTCCTTTGATGGTGGTTTTAATCCTTTTCATCAAGCGGCAAACAAACGTCTGCACTTCCTGCTCCTTCTTCTCTGCGCTGATAAAAGATTCACCCACTGCATGCTGGTCCGACACCTGCTCACTGATTTACAGTTCCCACAGTCTTTACCTTCGTTATCAAGCAAACAAACAAAACAGAATTTCCTTCAAATACTAACATAACATTTTACAATACATTACAATTAAAAAGTAATCCCAAAGGAATTATCAAATTATAATTATTTCAAACATTGAAAAGATAAAAGTGCTCCTGCACTCTGGCCCCTAATTGTACAAACATTTACAGTAAAGTCCTGAAAACGGCCATTTTATCCATCCATCCATCCATCCATCCATCCATCATCAGGTCTCGGGGGCAGCATCTTGGGCAGGGAGGTCCAGACATCTCTTTCCACAGCCACCTCTTCCAGATCTTCAGGGAGAACTTCTCACCCTGTCTCTAAGGGAGAGTCCATCTTCCATGCAGAGGAAACTCATTTCAACCTCCTGGATCCACGATCTCATTCTTTCTGTTACTACCCAGAGTTCATGACCAGAGGTGAGGGGAGGGACGTAGACCGACTGATAAACGGAGAGCTTTGTCTTACAGCTCAACTCCCTCTTCACCACAATGGACCGGCACAAAGTGTGCAATAGTGCAGACACTGCACCAATCCGTCTGTCAATCTCATGCTTCATTCTTCCCTCACTCGTGTCACTCGTGAACAAAACCCCGAGATACTGCAATAATAATAATCATCATCAATCCAAGATGTTACAGTGAACTACCTCCAGCAGCAACAGAAGTTTTGTCACTGGTCTTTCCAGAACGTTGGTCTTCGTTTGTATGTGCATGGAGCGAGCTAAGCCCCCTGCATCTTGATTAACACTGAAGGTCAATGCCATGATCCAAGATCCTCTTGGAGCTGCAGAGTCTGTAATCAGGACAGTGTCTCCTGGAGCAAGGCTTCTTTTTCTCTCAGTCCATGTTTGTCTCTCTTGCATCAGAGGCAAGTACTCAGAGAGCCATCTTTTCCAGAATAGCTCTGCCATGTATTGTGCACGAGTCCATCTCTTTCTGACACAAAGATCCCGTTGGTGAAACAGCCCTGGTGGTAAGATGGGCTTGTTCTTCAGTGTTACGATGCGACTGGGCGTGACAGCTTCCAAATCATTTGAATCATCTGAAACCTGTGACGGATCGGTCATTTAATATGACTTCAACCTCACAACAGATTGTTTGGAGTCCATCATCCAACGCTTGCTCTTTCAGAACTGAGGCAAGAACAGCCTTTACCGATCGAATCATGCACTCTTAAATGTCACCTTGCTGAGAGGCTGCTGGTATGTTGAAGATCCATTTTATGCCATCAGTGACTCAAACATATAGTTTAGGCATGAATCAGTTGAGCCACACTTTTGGTTTGCGCCAACAAAGTTTGTGACATCATCAGACCTAATGGTTGAGACTGGGCTTCTTCCACAGACAAACCTCCGTACTGCATTTATGCAAGAGTCAGAATCCAGCGTACAGGCGCATCTAAAAAAATTAAATACCGTGAAAACGTTCATCATTTCAGAAAGTGAAAGTCATGTATTACACACAGTGAAAAACTCTGCCTGGCCAAAATAAAGTCTCCACCTGGATGTAACTCATCAAACAGGTCCACGGACGATTAGGTTTCAGCTGCAACAAGTTCTTTAACTCCAACTGGTTCAATGAGTTGCTTCTCGCTTCTTAAACAACCATGTTGATGGCGTGGTCGTGGAAAAGATGTCAGTCTGTTTGAGAAGGGTCTAATCATTGGCATCAAGCAGAGGAAACATCTCAGGAGATTGTAGAAACTAAAACTGGGTTAAGAACTGTCCAACACATTATTAAAAACTGGAAGGACAGTGGGGACCCATCGTCTTCCAGGAAGAAATGTGGCCGGAAATAAATCCTGAATGATGGTGATCATTTAAACGTTTGGTGAAATCAAATGGAAGAAGAACACCAGCAGCACTCAGGGCTGTGGTTCATAGAGACAGTAAGAACATTTCCACACACAATGTGAAGGAACTCAAGGGACTGGGACTGAACAGCTGTGGAGCCTTAAGAAAACCATTAACCAGTGAGGCTAACTGGGAAAAATACTTCAATTTGTTAGGGAGCATAAAGATTGGACTCTGGAGCAATGGAAGAAGGTCATGTGGTCTGATGAGTCCAGACTGACCCTGTTCCAAAGTGATGGAGCATCAGGGTCAGAAGAGAGGCAGGTGAAGTGATGCACCATCATGACCAGTGTCTCGTCATCAGTGAAAGATCTTGGTGAAACATTAATGCAACACTGGATGAAACAGATCTTGTGACATTGAAGAAGTTTATTGAAACAATGACACAGAGAATGCATGATGTCATCAAAGCTAGTGTGAGCTTTTTTTTTGGTGTTGACTTTTTTTTTTCGCCAGGCCGTGTATTTCAAGCTTTTATTTCTTGTAACTTTGATTATTATGGCTTACAGATAATGGAACAACCAAAAGTCATCACTATCAACAATGTTCATGAAGTGAAATCCTCTCTGGACATTTCAATCTGTTCCTCTTTTCATTAAAGTCGTGGTTACACTGATTTATCAGCACGTCCTGAGGAGTTTGACAAAGTTGTTAACTCCAAAACCAGACACTTACTGGTGAGCCAGATAATACTATGTGGGTATTGACAATTTTCTTCTGACCCATTGTTCTTAGTCGAATATTTTTCTTTTAACCCCTCAAATTCAACGTCTTAAGTCAGATTTTCTGTGCAAAACATACCAGAACTTCCAGGGTCCAAAAATGCACAGTTTGTACAGTTTGACCTGGACTACTGCGCATGAACTTTGATGTTTTGTACAGTTTATTGTTCCGACCCCACTATGGCCACGAGTCTGAGTTGCTGCTGTGGAGACGTTGCCACGTCTGTTTGGTGCCGGGCGGGTTTGTCCTGAGGATGCACCTTCCTCCTGCCGCTCTATATGAAGAACTCCTGGGTGCTTTTCATGACGCACATGAAACCATTCCTGCAACATCTGCTTGTGTGACACACTTTCAACCAAAACAAATACCTTTAGCCTTGATCACGTTTAACTTGTCTTGATGCATTCTAGCGTTTGTAGCAGATCTTCTTCCTTTTTCTCAGTTTGGTGACCTTTGAACCTCTAGAACTGCTCCCAGATTGTGTGTCTTGAATGTTCCAAATACTAACACAATATTTTACAACAAAAAATAATCCTAAAGGAATTAAACAAATTATAATCATTTCAAATGTGAAAAAGATAAAATAGCTCCTACGATCGGTAAATTTTATTTTTTAGTGGATCGCCCTGTGAGAGTCTACGCAGACGGCATCTTTGACTTGTTCCACGCTGGACACGCTCGCGCTCTCATGCAGGCCAAGAACCTTTTCCCAAACACCTACCTCATCGTTGGAGGTTAGACCCTCCAAGCAATACATGAAAAACTCATCCAGCTGATTTAATCTGTTTGAGCTGACTCTTGTTTCTGCTGTTGCACAGTTTGCAGCGATGAGCTGACCCACAAGTACAAGGGTTTCACCGTCATGACGGAGCACGAACGCTACGAAGCGCTGAGACACTGCCGCTACATCGATGAAATTCTGAGAGACGCACCTTGGACTCTCACGCCCGAGTTTCTGGAGAAACACAAGGTGTGTGTGGGAGGTGGATTCAAGCATCAGGACTTTAAATTGTACATGAAACTTGCCTGCATCAATGACAGTGAGAAAAAATATTAGTGGGGCGGACAATTTCCTGCATCGCTAACCACCAAATTATTACAAATTGTGTCACATTTTCTGTGAAAACACAACAGATATACAGTTACTTAGTATTTGATTTATTGTTCTAGTTTGCGTATGTGTGTCTATACTAGATCCAGGTTGTGTCTCGTGAGAAACAGTCCAGTCTAATATATCAGAGAAACGGACGTCTCCCGCACACAGCTTTCTGAATTGGATTTCTAATTTGATTTGAGGTAGTAATTCTGAAATAATACCCCAGATTAGGTTAGGTTTATTGTCATACGCAGGTCAACACAAGGTCAGCGATGCAATGAAACTTTCAGGACAAGAAGAACCGTCTCGACTTACCAAATAAACAACATGAAATACCAAGCCTGCAACAAGAATACAAAAACAAGGTACCAAAAGTGAAAAAGGAATACATTTAGAACAGCACGGTCCCGTTAGCACCATGGTCCCGTTAGCACCATAGTCCTGTTAGCAGCATGGTACTGTTAGCACCATAGTCCCGTTAGCAGCATGGTACTGTTAGCAGCATGGTACTGTTAGCATTATGGTACTGTTAGCAGCATGGTACTGTTAGCACCATGGTCCCGTTAGCACCATGGTACTGTTAGCACCTTAGTCCCGTTAGCAGCATGGTACTGTTAGCACCATAGTCCCGTTAGCACCATGGTACTGTTAGCAGCATGGTACTGTTAGCAGCATGGTACTGTTAGCAGCGCGGTCCATTTAGCACCATGGTACTGTTAGCAACGCGGTCCCTTTAGCAGCATGGTACTGTTAGCAGCATGGTACTGTTAGCAGCATGGTACTGTTAGCAGCGCGGTCCCTTTAGCAGCATAGTCCCGTTAGCACCATGGTACTGTTAGCAGCATGGTACTGTTAGCAGCGCAGGCCCTTTAGCACCATGGTACTGTTAGCAGCATGGTCCCGTTAGCACCATGGTACTGTTAGCAGCATGGTACTGTTAGCTCCATAGTCCCGTTAGCACCATGGTACTATTAGCAGCGCGGTCCCTTTAGCAGCATGGTACTGTTAGCAGCACGGTCCCATTAGCACCACGGTACTGTTAGCAGTGCGGGTCCTTTAGCACCATGGTACTGTTAGCAGCATGGTCCCGTTAGCAGCATGGTACTGTTAGCAGCGCGGGCCCTTTAGCACCATGGTACTGTTAGCAGCATGGTCCCATTAGCACCATGGTACTGTTAGCAGCGCGGTCCCTTTAGCGCCATGGTACTGTTAGCAGCGCGGTCCCTTTAGCAGCATGGTACTGTTAGCAGCGCGGTCCCTTTAGCAGCATGGTACTGTTAGCACCATGGTCCCGTTAGCAACATGGTACTGTTAGCACCATGGTACTGTTAGCAGCATGGTACTGTTAGCACCATGGTACTGTTAGCACCATGGTACTGTTAGCAGCATGATACTGTTAGCAGCATGGTCCCGTTAGCACCACGGTCCTGTTAGCACCACGGTCCCGTTAGCACCACGGTACTGTTAGCACCATGGTCCCGTTAGCACCACGGTACTGTTAGCAGCGCGGTCCCTTTAACAGCATGATGATAATAACGACCGAGGCAACAATGACTGCTCTCTAGAACCGGGTCCGGCAGACACAGAACATCCAAGGTTTCCCAGCCGAACCAAACTGTTCTATAGAGTTCGGTCCGTGCAGGCAGATGGAGGATCATGGAGACAGCCACCATGACAGACTGCAGCCTGAGGTGGGGAGGGGGCTGTGAACTGAACCACAATGGCAGAATGGAAAGGCAGCGATACAAAAGTGCATGGCAGTCATACCCGTAGTGTGGATGTGCAGTGTAGGTGCCAAAAAGTTGAAACATAAACAACAGAAACAAAGAAGAGTGAGTCGAAGCGGAGCTCACGTCAGTGCTGCCATGCTGCATGACGTCACGCCGGCAGTTAAATGGGAGGAAAAAAATCAGTGAAGTAACTCCAAATTAATATAAAAGTGAAAAATGATGATACAATATATCATCACCAAATCCAATAGAAGATTCAACTGGGACTCAGACCCAGAAAGACAAGACCCCTGCTTCAACCACTGACCCACCACACACACACAAGCAACAGAACTGTTTAAATAAGGTCCAACCATAATGGTAGAAATTTCCTGTTCTTGGACTTTTCCCAGTTCTTTCTCCTGTCTGCTCCAAATGGATTTAAAAGTGAATATCTCCACTGTTGGTCTCAGCAGGTTTCACTGCAGCTATTCCTGGGTTGGAGGTCACATCAGGTCTAGGTAGAGGTTATATCAGTGCATTAAAACCCAAATGCCCCAAATGAAACTATTGGACCTGCCTGTTCGGATCACTGGCCACACGTTCGGATCCGCTTGACGAACGCAGGTCGTTGAACGGTACAGCCTTATAATGGTAAATAAGTACCGGTAAAAAACTGAGGGATGAATAACAAAAACATCATTTTAAATTCCACTTAAAATTGTCTAAATTGTTTAAAAATACACGAAACAAAACAATACACAGCAAGCCAAAAAAGTCCATGCTCAATAATCCAGGTATACAATCCAACAATTTTCAGTCAGGTCATCTGGACACCATCTTAACACCAACATAACTGGTTTGTTACACTTTGGAGTAAGCTGTTTGGGGGAAGAATCAGTTTTGTGTTGTGCGTTTCCTTGACTGATGAAGTCTTCTGGATGGAAGGCGAAACGTTTCACCAAAAAAAGAAAGTGTCCAGATGACCTGACTGAAAATTGTTGGATTGTATACCTGGATTATTGAGCATGGACTTTTTTGGTTTTGAACCAGTTTGACATGACTGTCGACGAGGAAGAGGGCCGGCAACACAGGAGGGGGCGTGCCAAAGACCTTCTTAGCACCAACATAACTGGTTTGTTCCACTTTGGAGTAAGCTGTTTGGGGGAAGAATCAGTTTTGCTGTGTGTTTCCTTGACTGATGAAGCCTTCTGGATCGAAGGTGAAACGTTTCAGCAAAAAAAAAAAAAAAGAAACTGTCCAGATGACCTGACTGAAAATTGTTAAATACACAGCAAGCTCAGTAAATAAGTAATTTACGTTGTTTATCAGGAGGAACTCCTTTGTGGGTCGAGCCTCACCGGCCCCTGTGGACCGGCTGCCACGGGTCAATGATGAGCTTTTATAGCCCATCATCATATAGCGATGGAATCCAGCAGTCCTCTTATCAGCACTTTGAAGGACTTATTGATAAGGCACCCTGGACTCATGTTTTTATGACCTGACCCTTATGACCCTACTGAAATCCTGTAGACACTTGAGTCTTGTTACTTTTTGTTTGTGTCAGTGTTGTGCCTTCCAACGTACATGTCCTTTGATTTGTTTCTCAGATCGATTTCGTAGCTCACGATGATATCCCATACTCCTCAGCAGGAAGTGAGGACGTCTACAAACACATCAAAGAGGCAGGTCAGGGTTGGACTTCGGTAACTATTTCATCTACAAAATGAGCCACAGCTTGTAGTGAAAGGACGTTTGTTTTTTCCAGGGATGTTTGTGCCCACACTGCGGACAGAGGGAATCTCAACCTCTGACATCATCACTAGAATCGTCCGAGACTACGACGTCTACGCTCGACGCAATCTTCAGCGTGGCTACACAGCTAAGGAGCTGAACGTCAGCTACATCAATGTAAGACCACCACTCTGCTGCAGGGGCTTCATTTCAGGACACCGAGTCAAACCGGAGTTCACCCTCCTGCTGCCCTTGGGTCAAAACGAACCCTGAGGCCGTTGGACCCAGTGCAAAAACAAACATCTAAAAGGGTTTTTGTTTCTCAGCAAAGTCTGTTTGAGACCGTTTTTAATGCCTTTCCTAACATGTTTCCACTTTAGGAGAAGAAGTATCGGCTACAGAACCAAGTGGATCGCATGAAGGAGAAGGTTCGAACCGTTGAGGAGAAGAGCAAACACTTTGTTTACCGTGTTGAGGAGAAGAGTCACGACCTCATTCAGAAATGGGAGGAAAAATCTCGAGAGTTCATCGGAAACTTCCTGGAACTTTTCGGCCCTGACGGGACATGGGTAAGAAGAGCGACGTGTTACATTTTCAAACCGTGATGCGAGTGCTTCTTCTTCATCCGTGTTTCTTAAAACACAGAAACAAGTGTTTCAGGAGCGCAGCAGTCGGATGCTGTCCTACGCCTTGTCTCCCAGAGAGTCTCCCTGCAACAGTCCTCCTCGCGAACTGTCCCCCCTGCGCTCCCCATCTCCTCCGTCACCCCCGGCCCGCTGGTACAACGCCCGGCCCTCGCCCCCGACCTCCCCCAAAGGAGCCTCGGCCTCCATCAGCAGCATGAGCGAAGGTGATGAAGATGAGAAGTAGATGGACTCGTGCGTCACCTACAGCACACTGCCTGGGAACACCTCATAGAAAACACACATTGCTGCAAACACCGACTGGAGACGGCGCTCCTCAGAGACGCTGCAGATCTGCAGCGTCGACTGCAATCAGGGGAAATGTAGTTCTGACCTGCAGAGCCAAGAAGCCATCGCGGTCTCTGTTGTGTGGGCGACCAAGCAGACGATAAGGACAAGAATGTGTCAGGATGCGTTGGATTGTCCACAACTAACAGAGACGCTGCTTATAATGTCACTGCATCTGTATGTCCCGTCTCATTTCTGTTGACAAGTTTTCTTGTGTGGACAAAACCCCACTGGACGTGTGGGACAGAGATCCCTGCAGCACGTTTAGAATAGCGGAGGTCACAGTTAGTGCCGGTCTGCACCATTTTAGCATGAACGATCAAGCGTGTGTTGATGGACACTTTTAGGGAGACGAGACACACAAATAAAATCTACACTCTTAAAACACTAACAAATGAACATGTCTGACATTCTTAGAAAACCAAGGTTACTAACTAGACCCCTTCACTGCGTAGCCATCTTTAAGGGTACATAAAACCTTCCTGATATGAAGTTAAAGCATGACGAACACGTACGAGGGCCTTTTTAAACACTTCTCCGTGTTTTATCATTTTACCTAAACATTGTAGGACTTTTTGAAACATGATGTCAGTTCTCAAATAAAACTCTGATGATACTTGAATTAAATCTGGTGACTCAGCAGGTTGTTAAAAACTTGACTTTAGGCCCAAAATGCTTTTTTGCAGATATTAGAACTGTATTTTCTTTTTGCCGTCTGCTCATTCACACCGACCCAAAGCAGACGTCCCTTCCACTGGAACATTATATTGAAATGTACACAACAGATTTTAACCTTCACTAAATGTACAAACTTTGAAAATGTGTCTCTTCTTTTTTATTTGTTGTTGTTTAAAGGGCCTGGCATGTCAATAAAACAGAAAACCAGACCGGACGAACTGCATTTCCCACGACATCCTTATGACGGCACCGAGCGACTTCACTGACGTTTGTGGAAAAATGAATTGTTAAAGTTAAAATAAGCAGAACAAAAGCTAAAACTAGCTAAACCATTGCTAAAAAATAGTAAACATAATGCTAAAATTAGCAACACTGTCGCTTAAAGACAAAAATAAAAAAGCTAAATGATAGCTAGAAGCTACAATACAGAAGCTAAAACCTAAACACATAAAAATAGAAGCTAAAAACGTATCAATATTGTTGCTAAAAGCTAAATTTAGCAAAACCATTATAAAAGCTAAAATGATAGATTTTCTTTTTTCGGCTGCTCCCTGCTTCAGGGGTCGTCACAGTGAACTCACTCACATGAAGACTTGGCGGTTGTTTTTACGGCGGATGCTCTTCCTGACACAACCAGACACCGAGCTACCACAGTGGAGCAGCGCTGCATCTAGGGCACCTGTTGGAGCCGATGGTGGGGGTTAAGGGCCTTGCTCAAGGGCCCAGAGCGGGGTAAATGAGGATGAAGACAGGTGTGGGTGCTTCACCTTTCACCCACATTTTGATGTCTGTATGGGGAGTTGGACTGGTGACCTTCCGATCACAGGCCCACCCTCTCTAACCTCTGCGCCACCACTCCCCAAAAGCTAAAATTGTAGATAAAACCCTAAGATTCATAAAACCGTAACAAAGCAAAAAGAAAAAAAATTCTAGCTAGAAGCTCTAGTTAGCTACGATTTGCTTAACACTAAATATTTTAACACATTAGCTAAAATTATAAAATCCATAGCTAAGCTGTAACTCATAAAGAGTAGCTAAAAGCTAAAATATTCAAAACAATAGCTAAAAGTTAAAAT
>NW_023619236.1:0-11416 GCF_014905685.2 Nematolebias whitei
TTATGATATCGGCCAAAAATCCAATATCGTGCATCCCTAGTAATAAAGCTGATTTTCTGTATTTCCCCTATCACACAATGTTATGTGACTAAATGTTTGCCCCACCTCCCAGGCCGGAACATGTAGCACGTGGAACTAATATTACCCAGTTACAGCTCTAACTAGTGATGGGCCGTCTGAAGCTGAAGCTCTGGGGCACCACAGTGTTTCTGAAGCTCTGTGTCAGAGATTGATTTGTTTGGCAAAAGTCACGTGATCAAAGACATCCGAAGCTTCGAAAGTGCCGAGGTTACGTCACTGATGTGGTACCTGATTCAAAGATTTAGGAAGTAAATCATTTGCTGGATTTGTGATGTTTTTAGTGGTGCAATTTGAAGAAAATGAAACAAACCAGCAAGTGACATAACGAGAGATGGAGCCAGCCAGACTTTGCATTTATCAGTTCATAAGCACTTTTATCCCAAGGGAAAGCAACTTTAGAAAAACACAGTGTATGTAAATTACAATCAGATCTCACAGTACAGTAGTCCCTCGCTACTTCGCGATTCTACTTTCGCAGACTCATTTTGCAGTTTTTCAACATAAGACTGTACACGACACACGACTGTCAACTTTAATATTACTCACATGATTGGGACGGTACGGGATAAAAAGTTAAGTAAATAAATAAACATTTCAGACAGGCACTGCCATTTTGTAGGTTTTTTTCAATAAGCCTTCACTGTAACGCAGATCAAAAGAACTACACTACCCAGAAGCCAACAGTGCTTCCAGCTGCTGTCTTCTGCTGAAACGGAGGGAAAGTTTTGCAACGCAAAGTCTGAAGTAACAATCTATATGAAGCTCACAGAACTGGCAGGAAAGTCACAAATAACCCTGAAGCTCAATTATCCACGTGCACATCAACCTGGATGGGGCGGTGGGCTTCATGCTGCAGGGTAGGTCTGCAGGACCGGAACTGCGTCGGTCCGGAACAGAGCTGCTGGTCTCAGAGCTGGTGAGTAAAATTTTGCAGTACAGTACATGTACGCAAGTCGTTAAAATGATGTAGGTTTAAGAGTTTAGAACATTACAGGAGTGTGGGAAGGGTTTATAAAGCCTTAAAATATAAATAAATACTAAAATAAATATAGCCTTTCTACTTCATGGTTTTCACCTATGAGGGACTCCTGTAAACATGAACTTGTTCATAAAGTCATGGAGGCAGGGAACTTGCAACACAAGCACCATTCCAGAATGGCATTGTGTTGTGAATTAGATGTGATTTACTTATTTTTATCTGTTTACAAATGTCAAGAAGTCACAAGAAAAGGAGCATCATGCCATGTTTTATTTATTCATCAAAATTATTTATTCACCAAATAACCATCACTTTATTCACCTACAAAATAAATAATGTTCAAAGCCCCTCAGTGGCAGCCTGACATCAGAGAAATGTCTCAGGATATTAAGCACAAGCTGTCAGCTCCGTCAGCTGGACAACCACAAGGAAGCGATTCTTTTCAAGCAGCTCTTTATACTTTTAGCCACAAGATGAAGCTAAAGAGGTCAGTTTTGAAAAGCTTTGAGCAATGAACCCTTTTACGAAGCAAGCTTCAGTGCTTCATTAAAGCTTCATTTGCCCATCACTAACTCTAACCTATTTTAGGAACACAAAACAAAAGTAACTATGTACTTTATTCTCTTTAACAGAGTATAAGTCTGAAAAACAAAAAGGTATGATATAGTTAAAATCATCCATCCATTATCTTTACCCGCTTATTCCATTTTGGGTCACGGGGGCCGCCGGTGCCCATGTCCAGCAATCACTGTGCGAGAGAAGGGGGACACCCTGGACAGGTCTCCAGTCCGAGACAAACGAGACAAACAACCATTCACTCTCTCACTCACACCTAGAGACAATTTAGAGTTACCAATCAGCCTAACATGCATGTTTTTGGTCTGTGGGAGGAAACTGGAGTACCTGGAGAAAACCCACGCATGCACGGAGAGAACATGCAAACTCCACCCAGAAAGGCCCCCGGACGGGATTTGAACCGGGGTAACCTGTTTGCCGAGAGGCGGCAGCTCTACCATCTGTGCCACCGTGCTGCCCAGGGAGACATCCATCAGATATTTAATGTGTTGAAGCTCCAAGTCAACCCAGCTGAGGTGAGTTCTCCTCCCCGCCTCGCTGCATTTCTAAAAGCTCAAGTCGCTTTGGGACAGGTGACACGCTGGTTAAACTTTGGAACCATTCCGTGACATCACTGTACAGTCAGGAATGTAACGCATTTAATCATCATTAATGTCATTTACCTGTACTTTTTTGATATTGATTCTGATAATGGCAGCACGGTGGCACAGTTGGTAAAGCTGTTGCCCCTCAGCAAAAAGGTTGCAGATTCAAATCCAGGCCAGGGGCCTTTCTGGGTGGAGTCTGCATGCTCTCTCCGTGCACGCGTGGATTTTCTCCAGGTGCTCCAGTTTCCTCCAACACACCAAGAACATTCATCTTAGGCTGATTGGTAACTCTAAATTGTCTCTAGGTGTGAGTGAGAGAGTGAATGGTTGTTTGTCTCGTTCGTCTGTGTCCCTGTGATGGACTGGAGACATGTCCAGGGTGTCCCTCGTCTCTCGTACAGTGATAGCTGGACATGGGCGCCAGTGACCCCTGCGACTGAAAAGGAAGAAGCGGACAAAGATGATGGATGGATGATTACTTTCTGAGAGTTCCATTATCTTGTGTTTCACAGACATCTTGCTAAAACACACACACAACAATGTCACCTGTGTTCTGCTCAATATTCCTCTCTATTAACTATGTGTTTGGAATTTTGCAAATTAGGTCAAATATGACGGCAGGTTAAAGCTTAATGATGTTCACTGTAACATTTCAAAATATACTACATATTGTGTATTACACTATAACCCTCCAAATATTCTAGTATTAGTTTTAGATCATATTGCCCAGTTCATAATTTTTTACATCAAAACAGTGTCCAAGGTTAGGAACTTTTTAGTGCACATACCCCCAGTCCATGGTATTGTAAAATAATACATTACACATATTACATTTATATCTTAGTACATCCATTCATAAAAATCTTGTAAATTTATAGCCAAGTCATTAAGTCATTGCAATTAGATAAATCATCACACACTAAATCCACTGATATAAAACACTCTCTGGTGATATAATTTGTAAATTCACCCTCTCATAAAACTGCCTGAGCCACTGGGGGCTACGTTAGCTCCCTTTAGCACCTGGATTCAAACTACAAACTCCTTGTTTCTCTGAGACTGAACAGACAGCAGAGCTGCACGTCAGCGACCTGACGGAGGACAACCAGGCGGAGCCCCGAGCTCTGAGGACAACAAGTCTCCCCCGGCTCTCCATGAACTCCCCCGCCGACGTTCCGTCGCCCTGCTGGGGATGGACGGTGGCGCTGCCGCCGCGAGACAGATGTTCAACAACAAAGATGGAGACGTTACCTTCTTATACCTGCCGCTGTCTCGCGCCCAACAGCTGGAGCGTCAAATAAATCCGGAGTCGGACACTGTGGGACATGTTGATGTAACCCTCAGTAAACCTCCACAGACACAGACCACCTCATCCCGGGGGAGAAAAACCAGCGAGCGGCTTCCATAAAGGGGCGTGGTTACAAAATACCATCACTAAAATGAAGTGGGTCATATTTCTACGGAAAGCGATTAGGTCCAGTTCAACTTTAAATACAGTCAAAATCCTGACTGTAAATTAAATTTAATCCCAACATTCTGATTTTATTCTCAGAATTCTGAAAAGTCTGAAGTCAGAATCTTGTTTTGAACCTCAGAAATCTGAAAGTATTTATTTATTTGTTTTATTACCAACTTGGACATAATCCTCTCGTGTTAAATCATGTTGTTTATTTATCATGAGCAGGTTAAGACAAGGTAAAAAAATGCAATGAAATGTTCAGGATGAAACCGATTCGACTTGCTAAAAACAAAACAAACAAAAAACAAGAAATATTAAAGCATGCAATACGGGTACAAATTAAAGTACCAAAATGTGAAAAATGAATATAATATTTACAAGGTCCAGAAGAATTATAGTAAACAGATAGTAATGTAAGCTTAAATACACATGATATATATTACATTTTATTTATTATCTTCTGTGCATTTTAAAGCATGTGAATTAAAATGAGCTTGAGGTTGGTTTTTATCACTTTACTCACAGTTCCTGGTTTCAAACATGCATACAAATAAAATTAAATTAAAAAAATAATGGTAAACAGTTTCTGATAAAAGTTTAAATATGTTTTACATTTTAACCACTTGAGTTTATTTGAGTAATCATATTCATTAATATTTATACAAATATGATATTACATTTAATGTAAATGTAGTTAAAATATGACAACTATTGGTGTTGTTAAATATTAAAAATAATATAAATTATGGTAAATGGACTGCACTTATAGCACCTTTCTATCTTATCAAGACATTCAAAACTCTTTACAACACAATCTGTGTCCTCTCCATTCATACAGCACTCTACTAGATCTATACAAAGACTAATCAGAGCTTTATCACATTCATACACTGATGGAACACATCGGCAGCAATGAGGGGTTCAGTGTCTTGCCCAGGGACACTTAAGCCTGTGACTGCTGGTGGAATTGAACCCCCAGCTCTCGCATTGAAGGACGACTGTTCTAACCACTCAGCCACTGCTGCCCTCATTAAAATCACTGTGATTAGTAGTAAAGCTTAACAGTTTTGAAAGTGTATTCCCATCATTTTATTAGTGTTTTTTACCTGCCACCAAAGCAAACAATGGTTTTGCCCGTGTAAGTATCTGCGCTTCTGTTAGCAAAATATAATATATAGCAAAACATATAAATATAAACCAATTGACAGCTTTAAATAAAACTGTTATGAAGTAATCAAAGGAGGTACAGATGCAGCTGATCGCCGTTTGACATCAGTCCAATTCAAGATGGCCGCCCCAGCTAACTGACCTTAAAGAAGGTTGTACCTGGGTCAGTTATAGACCTTAAATTTAGTGTGGTAGTAGAGGAGACTCATCCCTGACCTTCAGTCTGAAAATTTACTGTAATCATCTGATGGGCATCTACAACATCTTATTCAAGATGGCCGCCACATCTTACCCAATCCAAATATGGCTATAACTCAGTCAGATTTACAAATGCGGAGCTAAAATATGATGTGGTAGTAGCTGAGAGTCATTTACAACACACAGTTTGAATGCAACGTCTTGTGATATTGTGAGACATTATGCATATAAATAATTATTTTTAAAATGTTACCTAAACAACAACTCTGTCATTTCCAAAAACAAGATATAACTTAATCAAAAACTTTATTTTCCTCCAAATGTCTGTTTAAATGAGCAGTTTTTAAACTTGTGTAGCTTAGAGTTGTTTCTGGACAGCAACAATCCATTAAACTCATCATTCGTATCAAAATGAAGCTCCATTTCTCCAAGCTCAGGTTGTTAAAAGAGTTATCTACAACAGGTAAGATGTTAACTCTTCGTAACCTTTTCTCACTTTAAAAACCCAGCACTGTCGTGTCATGCTTTGGCGTTCTGCCTTGTCATGCTTTGCCACATCTGCTCTGTCATGTGGAGTGGCAGCAGCTGGAGGAACGTGACGCAGCAGTCACACTTCCCGTCTGACTCTGCAGCCTCGGGCCTTATAAAAGAGACGAGAGGGACCTGAAGAACCACAGCAGAGACGTCGCAGAGAAGAGACACGTCCAGTGTGCAGCCAGGACTGAGAACGCGAGTCACACCTGTTAACGTAGATTTATGAAGTGCGCTGAACAAACTTGTGAAAGAGTTGGACTTTAGTTGCACAGATGGAGAACATGAAGAGCGCCAGGAGAAACGACTCGGGTGAAGCAGGCAGGTAAGACACCTGGACGTCTCACAGTGACATCAGCATTCTGTAAGGACCTGATGAGTTGTGTTGCACCCTCAGCGACCTGTCCGAGCAGATTAAAGCAGCCACTATGGACAACCATGTCAGGGCGGAAAATACACAGCTGATGCTCAGCTACCAGAAGGGACAGATCACGCTGCCACAGTACAAGGTAACATGACTCAACTCAAAGGGCGCGTCTCTTCTGTTGTTCTTACGATTTGTCCCCAAGTGAGACGTTCCTCTGGTGTCCCGCTCAGGTCCTGCTGTGCTCCCTGTATAACATCTACAAGGCTCTGGAAGAAGAGCTGGACAGGAACGCGTCCCATCCAGCTGTTGCTCCCATATACTTCCCTCAGGAGCTCGCCCGTCTGGAATCCCTGAGATCAGACCTGGAGCATTTCTTGGGCTCGGACTGGAAGAAGAAAGTGATTGTCCCTGCAGCCACACACAGATATGAGCAGAGACTACGGGAGGTGGGTAAACTGGTTTTAAGTACCCGTCAATCAAAGCAGCTGAACACATTTTATTTATTTACTTATCTTTTGCAGATTGGCAGAGAGAACCCTGAGCTGCTCGTGGCCCACGCCTACACTCGCTACCTCGGCGACCTCTCAGGTGGACAGGTGCTGGGGAAAATTACCCAGAAATCACTGGGGCTGAGCAGCAAGGAGGGGCTGTCGTTCTTCTCGTTTCCCGGCGTGAGCAGCCCCAACCGCTTCAAGCAGCTGTACAGGAGCCGGATGAACAGCATAGAGCTGACCGAGGCGGAGAGGGCGGCGGTGCTGGAGGAGGCCGTGGGAGCGTTTGAGTTGAACATCCAGGTGAGCAGAACATAAAACAGCTGCAAATAAAACTCAGCGACAGCCTGAAAGTCCTACAAACATCTCCTTTCTTCTTAGAGAGGGATATATATTTGTAATAATCTGAGCTGCCAATATGGTGTCTGAAAGAAATGTCAACGCTTCTGCCATGGTAACCACACTTCTGTCTTCCACTCCCCGACAACACTATTAAAGACAGGCAGAAACACAGAGTAGAAAATAAGCCTCAGACAGTCTAGTCCTCACACTCTCCAGTATTCATGTAGGAAATATAACATTAAAAAGGAAGTTTTGCTTCCAGTTTTATAAAGTCTGAGCTCAGATTAGATGGAAGTCGATGAAACGCTGGTGAAGATTCTCAGTCGTCCAGGACACGGTAAATTCAAAAAAGTTCAAAACAAAAACAACTGGACTTCTTTTTGTAACTGAAGACGTTTCACTTTTCATCCGAGGAGCTTTCTTAACTCAAAGAACAGAGTGTGGGGTTCAAGTTATAAACCTAACTAAGCTAGATACATATGCAGATTGCCCTGTCGGTCCTCACAATAGGGGTTCATTAGTCTTTGTTAGTCTGACACAGATTTTGAGTCTTGAACATTTTTTAAGTCAATGATCGTTAATTTTCTAAAGGAACATGGAAAAGTATATCTATACAAGTTTTGTTTGAATTGATGTTTTTATTTAGCTTCGTTTTTTGGTAAATTACTTGTGTTTGAATATATTCTGAGCAAAAAGGGGCAGATATAAGATTTATTCTTCTTCTGCTGCCTTTCATTTTATTTTTGATTGTATACATATTTTGTTTTTTATTGTATATAGTTATTTTAACAAAATTAATTTAAAAAAAAAGTTTGGATGTTTGCACTCTGAGGGGATTTGTGTGAAAACCACGTCCTACAGTAATAAGACACACCGAGTGAAAGTAACAACGTCCTCCATCTCTTGAATAAACTGTATAAGAAAAATAAAGGTTGTGCAAAAAATTAAGTTGGCATGACATCACACTGAGGTAAACGATCAACTGCAAAACTTTAAAAAACAAACAGATTGAAATCTTCCAGTGACCCGTTTCAACTTTGAACTGTTTCTAACATGACATGAAGGTTCATGCTAATAATCCAGGGAAAACATCCAACAGGGTTCAGTCAGGTCACCCGGACAGTTTCTTTGTTGTCGAGATGTTTCACTCTCCATCCAGAGGGCTTCATCAGTCTGAGAAGTCCCTAACAAACTGTTTCCCCACCAAGCAGTACACAGTGGACCAACCAGTCTGCCGGTGACAGACTGGTTTCTGGGGGCCGTTTCTAATGGATGTCTGTGGGTTGGGTTTGAGATAAAAATCAAAGAGGAAATCTTTACAGTAAATTTCACCTGCGCTGCACAAAATACAGCAAAACTCATCAACTACTCCTTGTTTTGTTAAACGTTGTTTTTCTAAAGATGTGGACGGCATATTTTTAACAATCGTGACCAGAACGAGCAACAAAAACGAACTTCCTGTCTCTGAACTCGGCAGAGGATCTGAAACTCATACTTGCAAAACAAGCAGGTTCTGCTGAGAACTTGAGTAACTCTCATTTTTCCCCCGCCCCTTTAGGTTTTTGACGACTTGCAGAAAATGCTGAGCATCGCCACCGAAACTGCGGACCAATCAGAACGCAGCCTGCAAACCTCCAGACTCCCAGCTTCTCCCATCATGCAGTTCACAGTGGGACTGTGCCTCACACTGGCCACCATCGGAGCAGGAATGTACGTCTTGTAGTTCGGCTGCATTTAACCTCAATACGAAGCTAAAAGGCACTTTAGACACTGAAATGACTCAATCAGAACAAAGGCTCGTCGTTTATACGCTCTGTAACTCACTTCTCTGTCATTTATGTTGAATAAATTTAGACATGATCACAATTAAAGTCTTATTGGTTTATTTTTTATTTATTCTTACAGACAGAACACATCTAGGTTGACACAAAGCATCGTTACCGCCTCAGACACATTAAACCCACCATATCAGCCAAAATTCAGCTCATCTCCACCTCTTACTGTTCAAGTTCAACAAAAACTGACCTAAACTATTTACAACAACATGGTTATGCATTAGAGCCCAGCTGGCTCTACTTGACTCTGTAGAGGACCTTCCTCTGCATGCGGTGCTGCAGCTCCCCCCTTCTTAACATCAGGTAGACGACTTTGTAGATGGCATGCTCTGGATATTTCTGAAAATGTAAAGGCAAGAAAAAAAATCATGTGAATGGGAGTTAATCGCTCAGATTTAAAAGCTCACTAGATCTGCGTTAGTAAAAAGCAGAAAAGGGGACGTAATAATCCAGATGGGCATTATTTAGGGTTCTTATGTAAATGGACGAGCAGCTCCTCATTAGTTCTGGTTTGTCCTCCCACTGACCTGCTTGGTGAAGTCCTGGACGATGCTGTGCTCCGACACCTGGGAGCCAATGGCAAAGCGTCGCTTGAGCTGCTTCTCGATACGAGAGAGCATCTCCTGGTCCTCCTGGGAAGTGAAGCCCTCCACTCCTGAGAAGAAACATTAGGACAGAGTTAGCAGCAGGAAACGGTGGAGATGAGCTGAACTTGGTAAAACAATATGGGTGAAAAAAAAAAGAAAACGGCTTGTTTTTATATCCAGTGGATATAAAACCTACCCCAGTGTGCCGCTGTGAAACATACCTGTGAGGCTCCCCGACAGCGCGGCGTCCAGCGTGGAAACCTGGAAGAGTCTGAGGGCCTCGTCCACCTCCGCCTCTCCGGCCACAGCCTGCAGCTTCATCTTGGCTAAAGACTCAGCGATGCGAATGACGGCCTCCAGCTGCCTGATTTAAAAAATATAAATAAAATTACTAAACGCTGTGGAATGTATGTGGAGTAAAACAAAACTAGAGAAACTGCATTTCCTGCAAAAATGCAGTGTTTATTGCTGAAAAACAGCTAAAATCTAACTGAAATGGAAGAACAAGCCTAAAGTAGCAGAAGAAAACAGAAAGAACACATTTGCTGAATTTGGTTTAAAGAAGCAGAAATTAGCACAAAAATCAGTAAATTAGCTAAATAAGCTGAAATTAGCAAAGAATAGCTGAGGAGTAGCTGAAAAAGCAGAAAGAAGCTTAGATTACCAGAATGAAATAGAGAGAACACATTTTAGCTGAATTAGGCTGAAAAAAAGTTGGAGAGCAAAAAAGTTGTGGAATTAGCCAAAATAGCTAAGTTAGCATAAAAACAGCTAAATAGCTGAAATAGCAGAAAAAGCTGAAACTTTTATAAATAAGCTGAAAGGAGTTTAACAAGCTGAAATTAGCGGAAAGAATTGGAAGAAGCACAAAAATGTGTTTAAAAAGAATCTGAAAAGGATTACAAAACAGCTGAATAAACTGCTGAAAGTAGCTTAAAAAACTAAATTTGCAGAAGGAAGCTGAAACAAGCTGAAGCAGAAGAAAATGTGAAAGGAGCAGTAAAATGTTGTAAACGCATCTAAAGATTTGAAGGATGTAAAATGAGCTCAGTTCATTTGCAATGAGAAAAAAAAAGTCACAAAAGGCTAAATATTTCAAAAAGCTAAAGTTGCACCAACACCAAAAGTCAGAGCAGGTTTGTCCTGAAAGAGCTGAACATTTTGATTTATGATTTGTTGAAATAACAAAAAAATTGTGGAACGAGAAAGACGCTGAAAAACATACAGAAGACGAATGGATCATAAAAGTGTGAATGCTTCATAAACACTTTTATTTCTATCGTTGTGAAACTGTAGCAGCTGGACGTACCGGACCGTGATGGGGATGGAGGGGCGTTTGTCGGACTCCCGCTCGTGCTCCCGCGCGCCGCTCCTCATCACCACATATCTGTTTTTCAGCTTCTCAGCAGCTGCCGCAGACAGCCGAGGGCCGCACTTCCTGTGAGCGCACAACATGGCAAAGATTTGAACCACCAAGCGCCCGACAGTGGACCTCAAAGAAGCTACAAGCTCCCCGGGGTGGACTCACGTTCTGGCGTAGGCGATGTACTTCTTAAACGTCGCCAGTGGAATCTCGCCCTCCACGCCCTCGGTCTGCGTCTGAGCGCTCAGGTGGACGTTCATCACGTGCCGAGCCAGCGTCTTTGGAAAATAATTCACACATTAGACTTGGTGCCAGTATCCCCTGCTGGGCTGATGAGCTGAGCCCTCCAGCCGCCGCACCATGTCTCTCTGCTGGTCGTGCTGGTCTTTGATGATGAAGATCATGTCGAAGCGGGACAAGATGGTGGGCATGAAGTCGATGTTGTCCTCTCCCTTCGTGTCGTCCCAGCGACCGAACACAGAGTTGGCGGCGGCCAGCACGGAGCAGCGGGAGTTCAGGGTGGTGGTGATGCCCGCCTGAGAGGAGCCCGGATGTTAGTTACCATGGTAACCGCCTCACAAGTGCCGCAGCGGTGGTTTTCTTTACATACCTTAGCAATGGAGATGGTCTGCTGCTCCATAGCCTCGTGGATCGCCACCCTGTCATCTTCTCTCATCTGGGTGATAAAAACACAGCTCTGCCTCAACTCAGGAGCAGAGACAGCCGAAGCTGTGTAGATGAAGCTAAAATACTAACTAAAAGGAGCAAAACACTGGCTAAAAGGTAAAAAAGCAAAATGCTCGTTTTAAACCAGGTAAATTAAAAGCTAAAGTAGCTAAATGTTAGATAAAAG
>NW_023619237.1:0-11407 GCF_014905685.2 Nematolebias whitei
CATTTCCTTCTCCCCAGTCTTCCTCCAGACTCTGGCACCTTGATTTCCGAATGACATGCAAAATTTGCTTTCATCCAAAAAAAGTACTTTGGACCACTGAACAACAATCCAGTGCTGCTTCTCTGTAGCCCAGGTCAGGCGCTTCTGCTGCTGTTTCTGGTTCAAAAGTGGCTTGACCTGGGGAATGTGGCACCTGTAGCCCATTTCCTGCACAAGCTTTTGCACGGTGGCTCTGGATGTTTCTACTCCAGACTCAGTTCACTGCTTCCGCAGGTACCCCAAGGTCTGGAATCGGCCCTTCTCCACAATCCTCCTCAGGGTCCGGTCACCTCTTCTCGTTGTGCAGCATTTTCTGCCACACTTTTCCCTTTCCACAGACTTCCCACTGAGGTGCCTTGATACAGCACTCTGGGAACAGCCTATTCCTTCAGCAATTTCTTTCTGTGTCTTACCCTCTTGCTTGAGGGTGTCAATGATGGCCTTCTGGACAGCAGTCAGGTCGGCAGTCTTACCCATGATTGCGGTTTTGAGTAATGAACAAGGCTGGGAGTTTTAAAAGCCTCAGGAATCTTTTGCAGGTGTTTAGAGTTACGTCGTTGATCCAGATGGTTAGGTTAATAGCTTGTTTAGAGAACCTTTTCATGATATGCTAATTTTTTGGGACAGGCATTTTGGATTTTCATGAGCTGTATGCCATAATCATCAGTATTAAAACAATTAAAGACCTGAAATATTTCAGTTGGTGTGCAATGAATCTGAAATATATGAAAGTTTCATTTTTATCATTACATTATGGAAAATAATGACCTTTATCACAATATGCTAATTTTTTGAGAAGGACCTGTATATGTTCCCCTCTCCCACTGAGGAAGTCTGCGGACCTATCAGAGGGACCCAGCTGAATAAACATTGTGTCATTATTTTAGGACTCTTGGATGCTCTCTGGCACTGTCCCAGGTTGGCCTTGGCATCCTCGAGAGTGTTTACGGATCTCACCAGAGGGAACTGGCTGATTGTACCATTCTTATCAGAACTCTTACAGTGCCCCTGTAGTGTCACTGGGCACCCTCACTGATCTTGTTGTCTTCCTCCCCCTGTAGAATGTCTGCATCACTGTGTGTGGTAGATGAAGCTTTTCCTTAGTTTACACATTTCCCAGGAGAAATTGATAAGTCGGCCTGTTTTCGAGGCCAACTAGGGAGTCAGATTCAGATAAGCCACAATTATTGATTTTTACAGGCAGACTATTTTTCTTGTCAGCCTTGAGTCTTACTGGTACTTTCAAGATCCTAAATGGCCAGATTAGGGTGCATTCTACTGGTCCATGCTTATGATCCTCTCCAAGGTCGTTTCATGCTGACGAGTCCCAAAGCCGCAGGTGACCTGCGATTCTCACAAATTACTTCTATTTTACGGTTTACCTCATCAATCAGCTGCTTTTGAGTCCTCAAAGCACAAACCAAACCTTCACATAGGCAGCAGCCTGACCAGGCCAGATTAGTTGCAGCCATCTTCTTTGTATGTTGATAGACCAGGATCCAGTTGATTCCAAAAACAGGAAACCTGTTACCATAAATCCAATTACATGCAATTTTGGCATCCTCGCTCGACAGCAGAGATAGACACATCACATTCCACTTCCTCCAGAGATATATCCAGCTGCATGCGTGTCGTCCAGGCAACATGAGGGTTCTCCAGGACCCTGTCTCTGTGTTGAAAAGATTTTGTCGATTGCGTCGAACAGTCCAGTTGGTCAGAGTCACAATAATAGTTTTCATTTTGGAAGATGTATAAAATAGGAGCTCCGATACACTGTTAGGATTACACGGGGAATCCAGATAGTATGAGACCCAGAACGAGGCAGACACAGGGGAAATACAAAAGAACAGTGTTTATTATGTACAGTGAAATGTTTCACAAGCTGGAACTCCGCTCTCCTGGAAAGAGGGACGACAGGTTAGTGGTGGTCCAAGGGGAAGACCTGAGTGGTTGTTTGAATGTGGTTATTGTCCTTACAGTCCAAACCCGAAGGAGGGGAGCTGGTCCTTCAGTCCAGGGAGAGAGTAGCAGAGGGAAAACCAACGAGGGTCCAAGGGCACGAGGAAGGCTGGCAACTGGAGGAAAAAAATGGCACGAGGAATACCTGAAAGGCCGAGGGATCCAGATCAGGTCACGAGGAGAATCCAAAAACACGAGGAACCAGGAAACTGGAAAAGAGAACACAGGTGAACAAATTCTTTTCACCTAGACATATCTAGCTCAACAGTACTATACCATGAGAGGTGATATGCTCCAGCGATGAGTCACACTGGGCTGCAGCCTTTTGTAGATGGAGAGGCTCATCAGGCTGATGACCTCCAGGTGTTGTTAATCAGCGGCCATCAGCAAGGCAGGCTGCAGGCAGTGGGACCCTTACAGTACCCCCCATCAAGAATCGCCTCCAGGCGACCTGAGGCACTTCTCGGGGTGGTCCCTGAAAAACCTGGAGATGAGGCTGGGGTCGAGGATAAAAGACCTGGGGATCCATGACCTCTCCTCAGGACCGTATCCCTCCCAATCGACCAGGTACTGGAAACCCCTACCCCTGCGTCGCACGTCCAGGATGGATCTGACGGTGAACGCAGGGTGGTTGTCGATCAGGCGGGGCGGCGGGGGGAGGTCAGAAGGGGGGCACAAGGGACTGAGGGAGACGGGCTTGACCTGGGAGACGTGGAAGTTCGGGTGAATCCTCATGGCCCTGGGGAGTTGGAGACGGACCGCAGAGGGGTTAATAATGCGGGTGATGGGGAAGGGGCCAATGAAGCGGGGGGCCAGCGTACGGGGGGTGTCTCGCAGTTTGATGTCCCTGGTGGACAACCAAACCTGCTGGCCGACCTGGTAGGCGGGTGTTGCAGAACGGTGGCGGTCCGCGAACTGTTTAGCCTGGGCCGCGGTCCTAAGGAGGGCCGCCTTGGCCTGGCGCCAGATGCGACGACACCGCCGGAAGTGGTGCTGCACAGACGGAACCGAGCAGTCGGACTCAAAACTGGGGAAAAGAGGAGGAAGGTACCCAAGGGAGGCCTCGAAGGGGGACATACCAGTAGCAGAGGAACGGTGGGAGTTGTGAGCGTACTCTACCCAAACCAGATGTTGACTCCAAGAGGATGGGTTAGACTCGACCAGGGTAGACTCCAACTCCTGATTGCAGCGCTCGGCTTGTCCGTTAGCCTGAGGATGGTAGCCGGAGGTAAGGCTAACGGACGCCCCGAGCGATTTGCAAAAGGAGTGCCACACCCGGGAGACAAACTGCGGCCCGCGGTCGGAGACGATGTCCGAAGGGATGCCATGGAGCCTAAAGACATGGAGAGTGAGGAGGTGAGCGGTTTCAAGGGCAGAGGGGAGCTTGGGAAGGGGAACAAAATGAACAGCTTTGGAAAAACTGTCAACAACCGTGAGGATGGTGGTGTTGCCGTCAGACGGGGGAAGACTGGTGACAAAGTCGAGGGCAATGTGGGACCAGGGGCGACTAGGGGTTGGGAGGGGAAGCAGGGCGCCAGCCGGAGGTTGGGTACCGGACTTGTTCCTGGCACAGACGGGACAGGCCGAAACAAAGTCTCTAATGTCTCTGGTCATGGATGGCCACCAGAAATGAGTCCTCGTGAGGGCGAGCATGCGGTTCACTCCAGGGTGGCAAGAGAACTTGTTGGTGTGAAGCCACTGGACCACCTCAGACCGCACGCTGGAGGGAACAAAGAAGGTACTGGGAGGACCACCACCAGGATCGGGTTCGGCAAGGAGGGCTTCACGAACGGTGGCGGCGATGGGCCAGGAGAGGGAGCCGACAACGCAGGTGGGGGGGACGATGGTATCAGAACCCTCAGGCAAGTCGGGGGGAGCGAACTGTCTGGACAGGGCATCGGGCTTAACATTTTTTGAGCCCGGACGGAAGGTGAGAACAAAATTGAACCTATTAAAAAAATGCGACCAGCAGGCGATCTCTGGGAAAGGACCGCCCCTACACCAGTGTCAGAGGCGTCCACCTCCAGTATGAACTGGTGTGTGGGGTCTGGATGGCAGAGGATGGGCGTGGAAGAAAAGAGGGATTTGAGCCTCTTGAAGGCGGTCTCAGCCTCAGGGGTCCAATGAAAAGCTCGGGCGGTGGAAGTGAGCTGAGACGGGGGCGGCAACACGGCTATAATTTTTAATAAATCGCCTGTAAAAGTTGGCGAAGCCCAGGAAACGTTGTAACTGTTTCCTGGACTCGGGGGTCGGCCAGTCGACTACCGCTCTGGTTTTTACAGGGTCGGTTCTACAACGTCCGCCCTCAAATATAAAGCCCAAGAAGGAGACAGTGGAGGTATTAAACTCTCACTTCTCGGCCTTGACAAACAACTGGTTCTCCAACAACCGCTGAAGAACCGTGCGAACGTGGGTGGTGTGCTGAGAGGGGTCGCGAGAAAAAATAAGAATATCGTCAAGGTAGACGAAAACAAAATTACCAATAAAATCGCGCAGGATGTCATTGACGAGAGCCTGAAAAACCGCGGGGGCGTTGGTCAACCCAAAGGGCATAACTAAATATTCAAAATGACGTAAAGGTGTAACGAACCCCTTCAACTCTGGACCAAAATCACCACAACAGAGACTTAGATTACAAAATTTATTGTAGAAGCCCTCGTTTCTCAAAAGTGAGTCTGGTTCTGGTGTCGATCACTGGGTCAAAGGCTGGAATGAGTCTGTAGGTGGGAAGAAAACGGTTAGTGGCCAGGAAGGAGACAGAAGCGAGCGCAAATGTCTGAGAAAGGTAACCACTTACCGTTTCTCTGGTTGAAGGGGGCTCAGAAGAGAGGAGTTGTTCCAGCTGGATGGATTCACTGCAGGAGGGGTGATCCTGGTGAGAGGAGTCAGCCAGCTGCAGCGAAGAGACCGAGAATGGGTGGATGGTGATGAGGTGTTGAACCACAACGGCGTTGGACCAGCAACCGGTCCGTGAGGCAGATGTCGAGGTCAGACAGGCAAGGGTTGTTACCAGAGCGCAGGAAAACGACGGTACCAAACAGGAGCAGGCGAGAAGACAGTGTGAGGCAGGCGTGAGTCGAAAACCGATAAGAGGAGACGTAGATCCAATGAGGAGCAGGCTGGAGGCGAAGTCAGGCGAGCAGGAGTCCAAAACCATGAAGCAGCATGAGGAGGTGAGGATATCAAGACCAGGAAGAGGGACAGGAGCAGGGCAGGCAAACAAACTGGGCAAGAGAGAAACTATGAAGGAACAGGAGACTATGAGGGAATCAGGAGACAGAAGCGCGGGATAACTACAGGCAGGTAAACTGTTTTCGACTATCTGGCGCTCACCCTGTGTGCCGGTCAGGTTTATAAAGGGTGCAGCAACAGGTGCAGCTAATGAGAAGTAATCAGTGTGGAGTGTGGTGTAGTGAACTTAATCTGAGGTCAAGACTAAGCCTAAGGTCAAAACTCTTGACCTTAAGAACCTTGTGGGACAGGAACTGTCATTTCATTGATTTGAATCCAGAAATACAGGTTCACCCATCCTGAGACTTTCTTTCTTGAAAATTCAAGTGGAAGAACACTCTCTGTTCTATTATCATTACTATTTTACAAATGTTGATAATCAAAGTGCCTTAGTTCAAACCATTTTAGATGTTGCAGTGAACTAATCAATTTTATTAACTGTGTAATGATTTTTAATTCTCATGCAAAGTTAGAACTCATGTTAAAGCTGTTACAGAGTAATTATGCATTTTCTGATTTCTGTCTGTGAATGAGCAAAGTGTGCGTTCCAGGGTCAGGAGTCGAAGCAGACATGCGTTGGAACAACTGTCCTGTTTATATCCTCTCAGACGTCAACAGGGGGGTTTTGGCACCTGTTTCTTAAACTCGCCAAAACAAAACTCTCTCTGTCTGTGAGAACATTTCTGATCTGTTCCATAACAATTCTTGCTGCCTTCTAACCTTTTACGTCACAAAACACACCCCGTCTGGTCGGTTCTGGCCAATGGGGAGACTCCCGAATGAACCGGGAAAAGGGCTCTTTAAAATGTCGGTACTTCCTGGTCTACTCAGTTCTGACAGTGCTGGAAGTTTGGAGAGTTGGGAAGATCCTGACATGACAACAGAGCTCTTCCGAGTTTCATGGGATTATAACATCTTCACTGAGGTGAGCTGTGGCGGACAGAATCTCGCCGCTACTCCGGACGAGTAACAGCATCCTACGGAGACGCTGAAAGGGTGCGTTAAACGGAACCTCGCCTGAGACATCTCCAGGTAAAAGAGTCGATTTCACCACCTAAGTGTACTGTAAGGAAGAAGCTGAAGAAAGCCCGGAGAGTGCCGTTCTGTTCAACACTCCCTCAAACCCCATCTTTTACTCTTCTTTAAACTTCTTTCCCATCTTTAAACTCCTCTCTCAAGTAGAAATTCTTCCAGATATTTAGAAATGTCTGTGTAAAGTGCTCATCCACCGCCGTGTGGGTAAAAGATCATAATTGTACAGTTTTCATAAATGTCTGTGGTGAAGCAACGGAAAAATCATGGCCGTATGATTTTTCCTGATTGATTGCTTATGTTGTTATTTTCATAATTTGCCAAATTAATGTAAATGTTCGATGTTAAACTTTGATTCTGTAAATAAATGACCGCATTCATTTTGATGGGTCAAAGATAAATGACGTCTCACGTTTGCATTTCATTAAATTCAATGCACGTTTTATTCAGTCCAGAAAAATGAGGAATCCGTGTTAATTGATGAATATATCTGAGCATCTGTTCATCTACATTCTGGTGGCCCGTCACGTGTTCATAAAATGGACTGTGTATTCGTGTAAAGATTGATTTACATGTTGGCATGAGGAAAGTAGCAGTCAAAACAATGCATGTTTACGCAGCGTGCTGGAGCTGCGCCCTTGGAGCTTGGCTCTGCATGTTTACGCTGTATTACGCTGGCGATGTTATGAAAGCTGAAATAGTGTCATATGTCTTGTGAAAGCTGAAATTGTACGCCTGTTATGGTAACTAAAAGCTGGGTTGTGGAAACGCTCTATTCTGTTTAAAGACGGTCCAGACGCGGTTCTGGCCCGGCTCGGTTCTGAAAAGGTTCGGACGAGTTGTTTAAATAGCTAGAAAGACGTTTTTGAGACCGGAGTAGCAGACTCCGTGCAACTCAGAATTGATTCGTTACAATTTTTAACAGAAAAAGTGCATTTTGACAGTTTAAAAGACGATAAGTTGACGAACTAGTTTCAGGCTAATCTAACATGCTGATTGCTACTAACGCTTCGTGGTTGGTTGATTTTCTGCTGTGGAGCGCTCTGATTCGCTGAGAAATTGACTGACGTGCCTACGTCACTTCCTCTCACCCCTGTGCTGCTTTGTCATTGGTGATTTCAGTCACGTGACCCAGAAATGGAAACTCGTTTTCATAGGGAATAAAATCTGCTTTTTAAAGCTGAAAAGCGCTTTAAAGCTGTGTTCTGAAATGCTGTTTAAGTTCTTCAAAGTCTAATTGCTAAAATTTTGCCACGTTTGTGTAGAAAATCCGTTCAGAAATGTTGGTTTTAACCGAGTCTAACCGATGCTAATTTTGAGCTAACAGCTAACGACCGGACGCCACAGGAAGTCATAGCGACCCCTACTGGACAACACTAACAGTGTCTGAGTTAAAATTAATAAGGTTGTACTGACACCTTCTGGATAAACGCGAGATCACAGGTTTTCACTTCGCTTTTTAGGTATTTTGAGTGAAATTAAACGTTTATTTCTGTAAGACGAACTTTGAGTTAACAAACTTCCTCGAGCTGAATTATACTGTTATGTAATCTTACCATTAAAAGTCAGTAAAGTATTTACGCCCAGCGAGGCGTTTACTAAGAATTTTTCATTCACTGATAAATCCTAAAGCAGGTGCAAAATGATAAAATGAGAACTTTTGGTAGAAACAGAGACAGATAATAATAAGAGCTGAAAGTTTACTCGGTCGCTGGAAATATAGTGCACGTTTAATTGTTAAACTCACTAAATAAGAGTAAATACATCAGTAGAGAGAAACTCGTCTGATTTTATTTTACCACCTAAACATTTACATCTCCTATTTAATTTCTAAATAGCAGATAATGGCGGACGAAGAGGTAAACACTGACCCCTTTCAATCCAGAGATGCCGTCCAGTCGGCTTTATATATTTTAACAAATTCAATTATTGGTACTCAATTAACGCAATTAGAAGACCTTGATGATAATCAAAGAGAGGAGGAACTGCAGAGGTTGGCAAAAGCAGCTAAAGTGTCAGAGGACACAAAATCGAGCCGTGAATGGTTGGCAAAAATTTTCCTGCTTCTGAAAGCGGAATTGGACCATCAGGTGGAACAAAATGACATGCTGTTCAGCGGATATCAATCTGAAAAGGACAGGTGTGACGTATTGATGAATCAATCTGAATTGCAGAAACAACAATTTCAGATTGATAGGGACCTCTCAAAGAAAGAGCTGTCAGAACAGGCTCAATCATATGAGGAGAGATTTAGGGATAAAGAACAAGCGTACCGAGCCGTGTGTTCAGATAACGATGTGCTACAAGAACAGTTGCAGGTCGCATTAAAGGAGCTGGACGTTTGCAAGGCAGACAAGGCGATGATACTCCGACAATGGCTGAATTTACAAAGTGAATGTCAGACATCACAGGAGCGCCTGACAGCTTGTGAGGAGAAACTAGCTGCAGCTACAAATCAGATTTCTGATATGGGGCGAGCTGGTCTGAGACTCGGAGACGAACAAGGTCAGGGCCCGGGTCGGCCACAACCACCCCAGACAGAGGCTGTTACACCTCCTCCCCTTAGCCCCGTTCCAACACCCCCATCTCGGGTGGTAGGGACAGACCTGCACCGATATGCACCTCTTCCTCCTAACACCATGCCGTCACCCCCACCCCCATCTCGGGCGGTGGGGATAGACCTGCACCGATATCAACTCACTGAATCGGTATACACCATGCCGTCACCCCCACCCCCATCTCGGGTGGTAGGGGCAGCCCTTCACCACTTTGCACCACCAACCACACAAGAGAGACCGTTAATACTGTCTCCTTCAATGGATGATTTGCAGAAGATCTCAAAATATGTACAACGCTTTGTACCTGAACCGATGGGATCATCTGGAACTAAAGCGTATCTCAGAGATCTAGAGTTCAGAATGAGATCTTATCCTAATGCTACGGTAGAGGATAAGATCAGTCTGATACGACTCACTTCGGACAGAGAGGTGTTTACCTTCGTCGAGCGTCTACCTGATGCAACGAGAAGGGATTACAACCTTCTGTGTGAAGCTTTGATCAGAGAGTACGACTCCTGCACGGGACCTGCTGGTTTCCCAGCTGCAGACAAGGTCACGCAGGGTAGAACTGAACATCCAAAAGTTTATTACAAAAGAATCTTCCAAGCTTATTTTGGTAACAGAAATGAGACCGGAATGGAAGAAGATGATGGTTTTAAGTTTGTTTTCAGCAAAAATCTCCACGCTGATTTTAGGCGATCAGTACAAATGATGGCAAATTTCAGAGAAAAATCCATCAGTGAGATTAGACAGTGTGCTGTGAATGTGTTTGAAGCATGTTCTCATGCTAAGACGCCCATTGAAGTGTTTCCTAGTGTAAAGGTTAAACCCCTCCCTCTTGAACTGGAAGGACGACGTGCTTCGCCGCCTCCTCCTAAGAAAGAGAGAAAACAGTCAGTTCAAACTAACAAACCGCGTCCTGAAGGTGCACGCTGGGACAAAAAAGCTCCTCTTTCAGAGGATGACAGTGATTATCGTAAAAGGGGTGAGCGCAGAACGCAAAGATATGGGAAACCATATCATCAGGGGCAGTACGTAAAGGAACCCCCGAAAGACGTACCTGACCGTCCCCCACCTCGGCCGAAACGAACCGAGGCGAAAAAAATCACAAAAGTTCCAGAAACAAGGCCCTACACCTTTGAGCTCGGAAGAGACAGAGAAAATACGCAGGTTGTTAGAAACTTTGAAACACACTGACACGGGAACCCAACCAGGAGCACTATGCAGTAATGTAATCCCTATTACATCTGAGGGCGCGAATGACAACATTACAGATGTCGGTGGAACACACCAAGACGTTGCTGTTGTTGCCTCAAACAACCCCTCATCAGAAGAAGGGGGGTAAACACACACACAAACGATGACGAGTCATCGCAAGCTGTACACTCAGAAACAGCTTCTGCTGTGCTGACGGTTCAGACAAACCAAGATTACACAGATAAGGCTGACCGCGTGAAGAAGCGTCAGAAAAAACCCAAAAGGTTTCTGTGTAACTTTATCAGAAGGGGGGTCGCCAAAAAGGCGTACCTGTCAGTAACACTCGAAGGTGTCCTCACACACGAAGCACTCTTGGACGGTGGGGCAGACATAACAATTATGTCAGCTAAACTGTTCGAGGAGCTGAGGACGGCCGCTGCCAGTGTTAACAGGATAATACCTCTCTCTGAATGTGCTATAGAAATGCAGGGTCTCTCAGAAATGAAAACAACCCTGACATCCATAGCAATGGTTCACATGCAAATTGGCAATATGACACTGTACCACCTAGTACATGTGTCTCGTGTTGACTCATTCCCATTTTTGGTTGGCCAGGATTTTATAAATCGCTTCGACGCGATTATAGATTATGGTGATCAAATAATGTGGACAAAAGTGAGCAAACCACTGCCAATAGATACGCCTCCGGAGTGTGACACAGACTGCCCAACAGCAGGTACCGCGGAAGGCGCACAGGACTCCTCAGCCGAGGACACGAGCCCGGTGAGTACTCCTCTGACACCATGTGAAACCAAAGAGACCCACCAAGTGGTCCAAACTCTGACTCAACAAGACAGCCTCCTCTGTGAGCTGCAGCAGTCAGAGTCCACCAAACACTACCTACCACTGGTAGTTAAGGGTGTAGAGATCCAAGGGTCCCACACCAACGATGCTGTTCTGTCTCTGTGGACAGATAAATCAGCAATTAACCGAGCTTTCTACGAAACCTTGGTTCACAAACACGTTGGTCTAGAACTAATTAAAAAAGCTTTCCGCTTTCCATTAGTTCCCAATAGTTCACAGGTAATGACCGCAGAAGGAGTCGTTAACCTAAAACTGAACTGGAATCAACGAGAACTGGTTCACCCATTTCTCGTTATCCAAAACTTACCACATGCATCCTACATAGGCTCTGACATTTTGGTAAGGTTGGGTGTCCACGTGGACACCATCAACAAGGTGCTGTGGTCCCTGAAACCAGCCACAAAGGATCCTCCTGTGCTAGACACAGCGAGCCTTAAGGCTGGGCAGACCATTCCAGAGGCCTGCCAAGTTGCTAGCAACCCAACCACCACAGTACCACCTCAGGTGATTAACCTAATGGTGCGAAT
>NW_023619238.1:0-11403 GCF_014905685.2 Nematolebias whitei
AAGTCTGAGCCATCTGATGACTTTCTTTCTTGAATTAATCAAGCAGAAAAGACAATCCTCTATAATCATTACTGTCTTACAAATGTTTTGATAATCAAATTGTGTTAGTTTCACTCAATGCTTACAGGTTGAAAAGAACTACTCATTTTTATTTTACATAAACAGTAAGTAATGATTTTTATTCCTCATTCAAAGAAGAAATCACCTGAATATGCATTTCTTGATTTTCTGTCTGAAATGAGCCAAGTCGTAAGTATGTGAAAGTTGAAGCTTCGGTCAACTAAATGTTTACTGAAGAAGAAATGTCATGTTTAACTATTTGAGAAGATAATCAGAATAGAGACTCCACGAAGTCTGCTTTTTGCAATAATCTCTCTGTCAGTTGTTAAACAAATCTCATTTCCTGACCTCGACTCTTGATAATACCTTACGTCAAAAACCACACCTCTTTCTGGTACATCCACGAATCAGAAAGCTCTAAATTGAACCGGAAGTCGACCCATTTAAAATGTGGCAACTTTCCAGTTCAAACAGTTCTGAGGAGTTCTGAGAGTTGGAATGGTTCTGGAGCGGTTCTCATGTAGTTCGGAAGCAGTTCTGAAGCAGTGCTCAAGGAGTTCTGAAGAGAATTGGTTAGAATTCATGGAGAATGGTGAAGTGAATGGAAGAGAATTCGAGAATTCAGGAGAGTCAGAGACGTTGGAATTATAACTTCTGTTTGAACAACCCACGCACGACTATCTAAGGATTTCAGCAGCTCTCAACGGAGACGCTGAAAGGTCTGGAGGACTCTCTATCGAGCTGATCTATCATCAACAAGGTAACGGTCTCTTCTTCGACTAAAGTGTACCGGAAGCGAGCTGAAATCTGATGAAGCGTGCACGTTCTGGTCAACAGATTAAATTCCCTCACATATTTCTCTGTAAGATAAATCTCCACTTCATCTTAAACTCTCCTCTTCCTCATAAAATCAGTACAGATATTTTAGAAATATCTGAAGCAAAGTCCTCAAATCACCGCCGAGTGATTTGAAGTTCATTATTTGTGAAACTGTCTGTTATTATTTTCATATTTTGCCAAATTAATGTAAATGTTTGATGTTAAACTTTGATTCTGAAAATAAATGACTCCATTCATTTTGATGGGTCAAAGATAATAACGTCTCTCGTTCGCATTTCTGTTAAATTCAATGCACGGCATTATACAGTCAGAAAGATGAGGAACTCGTGAAATAGTATGCATATAAACGGGGATATATTGTCATACTACAACTAGTGACACGTACCCACGTGACTCACTACACAGCAGAACGGTGACGATCAGCAAACTTTTTGTTTTGGGCAGCAGTGCGTACCAGTGAAGCCTTGGCCTGGCGCCAGACGCGTCGACAACGGCGGAAGTGATGTTGTACGGAGGGTACTGAGATGTCAGTCTCCTGGCTGGGAAAAAGAGGAGGCATGTATCCAAGAGAGGCTTCAAAAGGTGACATACCTGTGGCAGTGGATTTATGAGAGTTGTGGGCGTACTCCACCCAAACCAGGTGCTGACTCCAGGCTGAGGGGTTACGTTCTGTGATGCAGCGTAGGGTGGACTCCAGCTCCTGATTACAACGTTCCGCCTGACCGTTGGACTGGGGGTGGTAACCGGAGGTGAGACTGGAGGATGCTCCTAGAGTATTACAAAAACAGCGCCACACTTGAGAGATGAATTGGGGGCCTCGGTCCGACACCACGTCGGAGGGGATACCGTGGATCCTAAAAACATGCTGTACAAGAAGTTGAGCCGTCTCTAGGGCGGATGGGAGTTTGGGAAGAGGGATGAAGTGGGCTGCTTTTGAAAATCTATCAATGACTGTTAGAATAGTTGTGTTACCTTCCGATGGAGGCAGGCCTGTGACAAAATCTACTGATATGTGAGACCAAGGACGGCTGGGTGTAGGCAGGGGTTGCAAAAGTCCGGCAGGAGGTTGGTTTCCGGTTTTATTTCGAGCACATGTAGAGCATGCTGTGACAAATTCTTTCACATCTTGAGTAAGTGTAGGCCACCAGAAGTGATCTTTAGTTAAGGACAGCATGCGCGAGGTGCCGGGGTGACATGACAGTTTGTTAGTGTGTAACCATTCGAGTACCTTCGACCTCATGGTTGAGGGGACAAAAAGAGTTCCAGGGGGTCCCGTGCCAGGGTCAGGTTCAGTCTTATGAGCCTCACGAACCTCTCTTTCAATAGACCAGGTGAGTGCCCCGACAATGCAGACTGGAGGAATGATGTTCTCTTCGGTGTCAGGAACATCTGGAGGGGAAAACTGACGAGAGAGAGCATCAGGCTTGGTGTTCTTAGAACCAGGTCTGAATGTTAAAGTATAATTAAAGCGATTGAAGAATAGTGACCAGCATGCCTGTCTAGGGGTCAACCGTTTGGCATCTCTTAAATATGTGAGGTTTTTATGATCAGTCCATATCAAAAAAGGAATTTCAGTACCTTCGAGCCAATGGCGCCATTCCTCTAACGCCAACTTAACAGCCAACAGCTCCCGGTTACCCACATCATAGTTTCTTTCTGCTGATGATAGGCGTCGAGAGAAAAAGGCGCATGGGTGAACCTTATTGTCTCTGGGTGACCTTTGGGACAGCACAGCTCCTACCCCAGTGTCAGATGCGTCCACTTGTGGAGGTAGAGATGAGGCTTTCTGCTTACTGAATACTTGTGCTAAATCATGGTAGTCAGAGGGAATGGCAGACAAATCAATCTCCTCTTTGGTCATGTCAAGACTAGAGGAGTTGGAGATACCTGAGCGAAGACAGTGTTTTAGACACTTGTCGCTCCATCTCTCCACCCTTCCCAATTCCCAATTAATATGTGGATTATGATCTTTTAACCAGGGGTATCCTAAAAATTAACTGAGTTTTGGGTGAGTCAAATACAAAGAAATTAATGTTTTCATGATGGTTTCCAGACGTTATTAAATGTAGGGCCTCAGTCTTAAAGCGGATCTGGGCCAGGGTCTCACCGGTGACTCCAGCTATGTAAACTGGTTGAATCTCTTGAATGGGTAAAGAAAATTCTTTAACTAGATTTAGGCTTAATAAATTTTGCTCTGCGCCCGAGTCAATTAAAGCAAGGACTGAAAAACGATTCTGATTAACTTGAATAACAGTGGGTAATGATAGTCTCTGTAGAGGAGAGAAAGAGGAAGTGCCCACCAATATTTCTCTTTTTATTGACGGGCGCCTTCGTTTCCCCGAAACGGGCAGGCAGCAATATAATGTCCATCCCTCCCACAGTAAATACACAAGTTGGCCTCTCTACGTTTTTGTTTCTCATCAGGAGTCAATCGGGTGCGTCCCACCTGCATGGGTTCAGGTTCTGGTAACGCAGGCACAGTTGTCGGAGTGGAGACTGGGAAACTCTGGGATTTGTAGTTTTCAAAATTGAGTTTGTAGTTGCGGGCCCCACCAGATGACGGAGAGGAGCCGGAAGTTGCGGCTCTCTGGAAGTTGTAGTCCCGCTCCTTTCTGCGCTCCCGTAGGCGTTCGTCAAGGGATATGGCTAAGTTTATTAATGCGTCGAAACTTGGTGGCTCGTCTCGTGCGGCAATCTGGTCCTTAATGTAATCAGACAAGGAGTTTAAAAATGTACCTTGTAGGGCTCTTTCGTTCCACCCGGTCTGGACGGCGAGAATGCGGAACTCGAGGGCGTGTTCAGATACAGGTCGCCGACCCTGACGTAAACCCAGAAGTCGTTTCTCCGCATTGGGTTCCTGCAATGGTCGGTCGAAAATTCTACGGAACTCGGTGAGCAGAATATCAAAAGAAACTGTATCCAGGTTGTGATGATGTAGAAAAGAAGTTGCCCATCGGAGAGCGTTACCTTTAAGCTGACTGATGAAATACGTAATTTTCGCGGTGTCTGTGGCGTAGAGTTGAGAAGCTCCTTTGAAGGCGAGTTTGCATTGAAGGAGAAACCCCTCACAGAGATCAGGGTCCCCGGAGAACAGCTCAGATGGTTTTACGAGTACTTGTTGGTTCGTATGGTTGCTAACGGGGCAAGTACAGACAGGGCTCGGCTCCGGTGGAACAGCTGAAGCTGTAGTGGAAGAGGGTGAAAGTCTTTGATTAATAGAGAAGACCATATCTCCGAGCTCCTGAAGGTTGGACTGGGTCTTTTGTTGCTGGGTCAAGACTTGTTTCAGCATCTCCTCCAGTTGGTTGATTCGTTCTGTTTGAGAAGGGGAGGAAGCTTGATCGCTCCTGGTCTCGTTCTGGGTCTGGTTTGGCTGGAGCATTTCTGTCATAAGCTCAGGACACCCAGATAGTACGAGACCCAGAAACGACGCAAGACTCAGATAAAGAAAGTGAATTTATTTACAGTGATATTTATATACATATATACAGTTGGCAGCCTGGAACCCCTGGAGAGGAAGGACAAAGGTCAGGTGGGTCTTGTACGGAGGGTTGTAGTGATAATGATTTGTTTGTTTGTCTCCTCTTACAGGTTGGAGGAGGCAGAGAGGCTCAGCTGAAATCCAAGGGTTTCCAGGGATGTTTTCTGCAGACAGGCAGGGCAAGACAGGCAAGTGGCTGGAGGGCAAGGCGCCAAGGAAAAAGCAGACCAGGACCGGATACAAACGACAGGTCAACTGTAGGCAGAAGAAACAAGGTGAATATCTTGATTACTCTTGATAAGCACTGGCTAGAAGCATAAATACCAAAAACGGAATGAATAATCCAGCGGAGAGTAGAACTTGGCTGCAGCCTTAAGTAGAGCTGGAACTCATCAGGCAGATGGCCAACAGCTGGTGGTGATCGGCAGCCATCTTGGAGCTGCAGCAAGAACTACTCTTACACACACCTTGTTAGCTTCTCTGTGACGACCTTACACATCCCCTCTCTGCTCCTCGGTGTCGGGCAGCAGCTCTTCATCTACAGCCGCCCCCACCAGGCTTCACCTTTCTTCACTCTGTGCACAAAACAACATCCACATTACTGTCAAGTAAAGTCCACTTGATTTACACAACTGAAACAAAAACAATTTGAAGAGTTCAGCTCGTTCTGCCTCTAAATCCTCATGAAAACAAAAATAATGAAGCAAAGAGAAAATGAACAAAGTCACATGATCAGGGAAACGTCCATTGAAGTAAAATGTAAACATCTCACCTGCTGTGGAAACAAACATTACACACTTTACTGTCAAGAGACAAACTGACTGGAGGGGGCGTGGCTTTGTGTGTGGGTG
Organism: Nematolebias whitei; assembly: GCF_014905685.2. Classification (NCBI taxonomy): domain Eukaryota; kingdom Metazoa; phylum Chordata; class Actinopteri; order Cyprinodontiformes; family Rivulidae; genus Nematolebias; species Nematolebias whitei. The sequence goes on from NW_023619238.1 coordinate 5,233, forward strand.
TGTGTGTGTGTGTGAGACGCTCCATCACAATCACAGTACACACAATAAGCATACACAATAAGTACACAATAAGTACACACAGTAAGTATACACAGTAAGTACACACAATATGTACACACAATAAGTACACACAATAAGTACACACAGTAAGTACATACAATAAGTACACACAATAAGTACACACAGTAAGTACACACAATATGTACACACAATATGTACACACAATAAGTACACACAATAAGTACATACAGTAAGTACACACAATAAGTACACACAATAAGTACACACAATGAGTACACAGTGACAGTAGTCACAGTGTGTGTGTGTGAGACGCTCCATCACAATCACAGTACACACAGTAAGTACACACAATAAGTACACACAATAAGTACACACAGTAAGAACACACAATAAGTACACACAGTAAGTACACACAATAAGTACACACAATAAGTACACACAGTAAGTACACACAATAAGTACACACAGTAAGTACACACAATAAGTACACACAATAAGTACACAATAAGTACACACAGTAAGTACACACAGTAAAAACACACAATAAGTACACACAGTAAGTACACACAATAAGTACACACAATAAGTACACAATAAGTACACACAGTAAGTACACACAATAAGTACACACAACAAGTACACAATAAGTACACAGTGGCAGTAGTCACAGTGTGTGTGTCTCTTTAAGAGAGCAGCAGTGAGAGAGCGTAGCTCTCTGAACATCAAACGCTGCCATCTTGGCCTCCAAACACCAAACCTCCTCCAGCATGTGCACGGCGGTGCTTCTCTTTCCCTGGACACTTTTGTTCAGCGTGTTCAAGTGACTCGTCTTCTCCACCATGAAGTGCAACTTTTCCAGCTCATCTAGATCTCCCAGACCTTTGCTCTCCAACAAGGTCTTCACATGGTCCAGACCAGCAGTGAAGCACTTCAGCACCTCCCCTCTGGACAGACTCCGCACTTTGTGGAGCAGCAGGAGACCCCAACATGCACTGGCATGTGAGGGATGTGCACGTGGCTGTGACGCATGTTTGTGTTGACAAATGATTGAAACTTGTGGAGAACTTGATGTTCAAGTATCACCTGGACCTTCAAGATAAAGTGAATAAATCAATAGAATGTAAATGAATCAAAAGGTGATGAAGAGCCACTAGAAGAAGATGAAGAGCTGCAGGTGTCCGACCCCGGGGTCACATGGTCCAGCAGCTGCTCACACGCTTCATTGATCTTCTGTCATGACTAATAGTTGTTGTTGCAGCACCAACACAAGTGTTGCTTTGAAAGCAGCAACGTGTTGCTGTGATGTTGCTCTCCTCTCTCCACACCTCCTGTGTGTTGTGTGTGAAACATGTTCACACAACAACTCACTGTGGATCTTTCACTTTCTGCCTTCACATCTGCTCTGGAGCTCATTTACAGCTCAGTGCTGCCACCTGCTGGATCCACTCACAAACTACATGCAGGAACATCTGCACACATCTGGCTTCACCATCCAGCTGATCTTCATCTCTGCACTCTGAGTTCACATTTCACTCTTTTGATCCATCAGCATCATTTTCAGGACTTCTTTTCATTTGCTCATGTTCGATCACATGACCTGTCTGAGGACTTTCCTTTCACTCAGACATGGACAAAACATGATCACCCTTTCATTAATGTCCACTTACAGGACCTGCTGCTTCTTTGTTTGTTTGTTTGTGTAAACAATGCTGCAGGGTAAACAAATTGCCCGTTGGAACTAATAAAGTCGTCTGATAGTTGGATTAAATGACAAAACACAAAACAAACTAAAGATTTCACAAACATGAAGTAAATTCAAAGTTTTCTTTAAATGATTGGACTTTATAGCTCATTAAATGTAATTATCAGTGTGTTGTAAAACGTGCACTTTATGACAGATGTCATGTGACTCAGATCAAAGTCAAGTTCTTTGGACCAACAGAATCTTTAAAGTGGATTCAAAGTGACAGAAGTTCAGTGTGAGGAGGAAGATCTGCAGCTGGATCCTCTTCAGACTCCCTGAACCTCCTGCTGGATCTCAGCACGTTTGATCCACAGGAAGAACCTCTTGTGGTTCTGAAAAGTCCTCCAGCTTCAGAACAGAACTTCTCCCAGTTTGTGCTGAATTCATCCAAAGCTAACCAGCATGCTAACGTTAGCCACAGCAGAGCTGAACTTTAGCTGCTGAGTGTTTTCTTCAGCTGTTTTCTCTCCTTTCTGTTCACAGGTTCAGTGTGTTTGCTGTGAGACAGATTAAATTAGATTAGCAGTGAGATTATTTACCACAACCGCAGCCTCTCAAGCCCCGAGGGGTTTCCATGAAGTCCCTGCTGGAAAACAATGTGCACAAATAAGATGGAGAGTTTCTCAGCAACTACAAACTCTGCTTCAATGATGTTGGTGTGAACATGAAGAGAACATCTGGGAGAGTTCATCAGAAGTGTGAGCATCACAACAGCTGCTGATGTTTCACAGAAAATGAGGATGAACAGAGAAAAAAAGGAGTTTTTATTCCCTCGCCTGAACTTTATTTGATTTACAGAGTAAATAACTCCTTTGAAAATATGATGAAGAAGGTTCAAACTCTTGGAAAGCACAAATCCACATGTGGACATTACCTGTGCAAAGATTCCAGCTGCTGAAATCAACTAGAGCAACTTCCAGATGTTTTAGTGAAGAAATAGCTCTGAGTTCTGCTGTTTGGCACAGGACGGCACAGTTCAGCACAGTTTGGAACCATCTGTGAAAGTTGAGGCTTTTTATCGTTTAAACTTCATCAAAGAATGAACTTCATTTAGCGCCTGGATCATGTTGTGTGGACGTTTGAAGCCGGGGTGCAGACAGACACGGGGAACTCAGAGGTCCAAGAAGAAAATAGATTGATCTGATCCAAACAAAAAGCTGACGTGGCAGCAGAACTTAGAAGAAGAAGAAGAGCTCAGGAAGACACGGAGGGACACAACATGAACGGCTGCAGGAAGCACAATCCACGGATGAGGGACAAACAAAATGAGACATTATTTAAAGGGACACTAACACCTGGGGAGAGACGATGAGGAGCAGGTGAGAGTGGGAGGAGCAGGAGCGACTACATGAGGAGAAAACACAGAGAAAGATGGAAACAGAAGAAAAACACTGAGAGAAAAGTAAAAAGTGTGAACTTGTGTCTCTTTGAGGTGTTTTGAAGCATCAGACCGTTTCTAACAGCCGGTGTTTGTGGACGTGGACATTCATCTGAAGCTGCTGCTTCTAAACCTTAAAGCAGACCAGTAGCTCAGGCCCACATCAGCTACTGGGAGTCTTCCAGCCCAGCAGCTCCTCATGGAGCATTTAGTCGGAACGTAAGAAGTTCCTCTTTCTTGTTGAGTGGAGGATGTGGTCATGAAGGACCATGAAGGACTCGTTTGTCTCCGTCTTTGCTTTGTGTCTCAACTCTGCTCCTCTGTAAAATGATGAGTTGCAGAAAAGACTTCATGAGGTGAGGAGGGAGTTCATTCAGCGCTCACTGCTCCTCCATGAGTGAGTGCATGCACATGCATGGAGCGGTGGAGGGGGTGTAGCCCTGAACGTGCACGCAGATGCACAAGCACAGTTGATGGAGCAGGAGCGTGCACGTGTTTGTTTGCATCGTGTGAACAAATTCTTTTTTTTTTTTTTTTTGTGATGGCCTCCCTTCTCCCCTTACAGCCATCCTCTCCACACCATTATTATGAAATATTTATTATAGTGACTATCTAGTGTAGGGTTTTTTTTTTTGTTTTTTTGTTTTTAATAGGATAGAAAGAAAGAAAAGACAAAGTAAGACTCCAAAATATAAGAAATATATACAAATAGAGCACACGTCAAAACACCCGGCCACTGTCTGTTCGCCTGCAAAGAACATGACAAAACACAGCAACAAAATACATATGTATAAAGAACTTAAAATATTCATGGCTTTGCAGTAAGTTTCCATAAATATATATACCCATACCTACGCCTATATACATACATACATACATACACATGAATATACACTCACATACATATCTATATATCTACATATAAAGCCTACATAAGCATCCCTGCTTCTATTTGTGTGTGGTTGTGAGCATGCATAAGTGTATAAGGCTTCTCTAATAGAACATTTATTAGTAACTGTGAAGCAGCAGAGACCCGACCCCCAAGACCAGAGGCAGACGAAAAAGGGGGGACCAGAGCCCAAGACCCCAGGAGGGACCCCGACCGCGGAGCCCCCAGAGCCACCCACACAGGACGAACCACTCACCCACCCCCCAGAACGGACCACAGGGGAGAACCGGAAGATCCCCACCAGCAACCACATACAGTGACCCCCCGGGGCCAACAGCGACAAACTCATAGGCCCCCGTCGGCACCTGCCGCACCGATGTAGGTCCAGGTCCAGGCACCGAGGCCTGGGCACCGAGGACTCACACCACCCAGGCCAAGGCCTGACAGGGCCAGAGGACCCGAGCCCCACCAGGCAGACACCAGGCCGAGCCGACACACGCCCAAGCGCCCAGCCCCCGATACCAAGGGCCCCAAGCGCGCCGGCAGGCAAGGGCACACCCCACCAGGGGGCCGCGCGATAGGGGCGCGATGCCAAGCACCCCCAGTTGTATCAAAGAGGGGGCAGTCCGAGTCTTGGCCTAACAAATACCCATTCATACACAGACACAATCACACTACCCCAACCTCAATCTCACATTCATTCACTCAAAGACATACAATAACGATACATTTCATTCTTATTCCCGATACACACTCTAAACCCCCCAGGTCCAAGACATGTACCCGCCCTCTACAGGGGGCAGCCCATGCCCAAACCCAGGAGGTAAACCCATTCATTCTTGAGCGGAGAAGAGCCAATACCCCAGAACCGGCCCAGGCCATGCCCCGCCGACAGGACACCCCCCCACCATGAAGAGGACACGCCACCAACCACCCCCACACACCGCCAACAACCAAGCATGCACCCCCAGCCGACCGCCCGCCAGGCCCCGGCAGCCACCCCGGTCAGCGGGCCAACCATGGCACCCAAGAGCCAAGCTCAGGGGGTCCAAACAACCCCAGGGAGAGCACAGCGCCAGCACCGCCCATGGCAACCCCCAGACCCTGAACCCCCACATAGTCCTGGTCAACACCCGACAGCCTGCCCTTCTCCCGGACCCCACCCCCGGAATGGCAGTCAGGGAACTAGGTGGGTAGGAAGAGGAGAAAATAAATAAATAAATAAATAAAAATAAGACCCCGACACATACACCCCCACCCCTAGATGTGCTGTTGATGTGTGTTGTTGTATAGTGCCATTAAAAAGGAAAGAAGAAGGAGCAAAGGCTGGCAAGGTGCCAGTTTCCCCTCCACCCCAACTCTATCCAAACCCTAGTGTCTAAATGTAACCGTTGTAAGTGAGCACAGGCACAGGGGGTGAGAGTAAGGTCATCCCACCACCCATAGCCATGTGCCCACTTCAAATTCCTATATATGAATGTCATGAGGATGTTATGAATGAATGTCTAAGGTGTACAATAAAATTGAGTCCCAGGTGGCTATGGTCAACAAAGATGTAAAATTGTTGCAGCACACCCGAGCCCAAACAACCCTAAATGTATGGAATTGAAATGAAGAGGGTGGAGGTGCATGGTGAGGGATGGGGAGAAATAACTGTGAGAGCAAATGCTCCCACAGGGAGTCAGCTCCCCCACTGACCCAACAGCCCCCCCCCCCCCCCCCCCCCCCCCCCCCCCCAGCCCCCCAAGGTCCACCCAGGGATTGAGGCCAAGACACCTCTCCATCTGGACCGACCGCCAGGCCCGCTGAGCTCCAGACCAGAGAGGGACAGAGCCCCGAGGGCTGCCAGAAGCCGCACCAGCAGCCTACACACCCGAGGGCCACCAGGACCCCCACAGACCGCAGTCAGCCCGCTACCAGATGGAGCCAAACCCCACCAGGACGACCCGGCCAAGAGCGCCCGCCCAACCGCCGACAGTGCCAGGAAGCACCGGGAGCGAGCCCCCACCACAGGAAAGGGGCCAGCCAGCCGGCCATGCACAGTCCCGGGCCGCCCCCAAGGACATCCACCCCATCCCCACCCCAGAAGAAATACTACACCCACCCCTCATTCGGACATCTCTCAAAACACATAGCACA
>NW_023619239.1:0-11401 GCF_014905685.2 Nematolebias whitei
TTATGATATCGGCCAAAAATCCAATATCGTGCATCCCTAGTAATAAAACTGATTTTCTGTATTTCCCCTATCACACAATGTTATGTGACTAAATGTTTGCCCCACCTCCCAGGCCGGAACATGTAGCACGTGGAACTAATATTACCCAGTTACAGCTCTAACTAGTGATGGGCCGTCTGAAGCTGAAGCTCTGGGGCACCACAGTGTTTCTGAAGCTCTGTGTCAGAGATTGATTTGTTTGGCAAAAGTCACGTGATCAAAGACATCCGAAGCTTCGAAAGTGCCGAGGTTACGTCACTGATGTGGTACCTGATTCAAAGATTTAGGAAGTAAATCATTTGCTGGATTTGTGATGTTTTTAGTGGTGCAATTTGAAGAAAATGAAACAAACCAGCAAGTGACATAACGAGAGATGGAGCCAGCCAGACTTTGCATTTATCAGTTCATAAGCACTTTTATCCCAAGGGAAAGCAACTTTAGAAAAACACAGTGTATGTAAATTACAATCAGATCTCACAGTACAGTAGTCCCTCGCTACTTCGCGATTCTACTTTCGCAGACTCATTTTGCAGTTTTTCAACATAAGACTGTACACGACACACGACTGTCAACTTTAATATTACTCACATGATTGGGACGGTACGGGATAAAAAGTTAAGTAAATAAATAAACATTTCAGACAGGCACTGCCATTTTGTAGGTTTTTTTCAATAAGCCTTCACTGTAACGCAGATCAAAAGAACTACACTACCCAGAAGCCAACAGTGCTTCCAGCTGCTGTCTTCTGCTGAAACGGAGGGAAAGTTTTGCAACGCAAAGTCTGAAGTAACGATCTATATGAAGCTCACAGAACTGGCAGGAAAGTCACAAATAACCCTGAAGCTCAATTATCCACGTGCACATCAACCTGGATGGGGCGGTGGGCTTCATGCTGCAGGGTAGGTCTGCAGGACCGGAACTGCGTCGGTCCGGAACAGAGCTGCTGGTCTCAGAGCTGGTGAGTAAAATTTTGCAGTACAGTACATGTACGCAAGTCGTTAAAATGATGTAGGTTTAAGAGTTTAGAACATTACAGGAGTGTGGGAAGGGTTTATAAAGCCTTAAAATATAAATAAATACTAAAATAAATATAGCCTTTCTACTTCATGGTTTTCACCTATGAGGGACTCCTGTAAACATGAACTTGTTCATAAAGTCATGGAGGCAGGGAACTTGCAACACAAGCACCATTCCAGAATGGCATTGTGTTGTGAATTAGATGTGATTTACTTATTTTAATCTGTTTACAAATGTCAAGAAGTCACAAGAAAAGGGGCATCATGCCATGTTTTATTTATTCATCAAAATTATTTATTCACCAAATAACCATCACTTTATTCACCTACAAAATAAATAATGTTCAAAGCCTCTCAGTGGCAGCCTGACATCAGAGAAATGTCTCAGGATATTAAGCACAAGCTGTCAGCTCCGTCAGCTGGACAACCACAAGGAAGCGATTCTTTTCAAGCAGCTCTTTATACTTTTAGCCACAAGATGAAGCTAAAGAGGTCAGTTTTGAAAAGCTTTGAGCAATGAACCCTTTTACGAAGCAAGCTTCAGTGCTTCATTAAAGCTTCATTTGCCCATCACTAACTCTAACCTATTTTAGAAACACAAAACAAAAGTAACTATGTACTTTATTCTCTTTAACAGAGTATAAGTCTGAAAAACAAAAAGGTATGATATAGTTAAAATCATCCATCCATTATCTTTACCCGCTTATTCCATTTTGGGTCACGGGGGCCGCTGGTGCCCATGTCCAGCAATCACTGTGCGAGAGAAGGGGGACACCCTGGACAGGTCTCCAGTCCGAGACAAACGAGACAAACAACCATTCACTCTCTCACTCACACCTAGAGACAATTTAGAGTTACCAATCAGCCTAACATGTATGTTTTTGGTCTGTGGGAGGAAACTGGAGTACCTGGAGAAAACCCACGCATGCACGGAGAGAACATGCAAACTCCACCCAGAAAGGCCCCCGGACGGGATTTGAACCGGGGTAACCTGTTTGCTGAGAGGCGGCAGCTCTACCATCTGTGCCACCGTGCTGCCCAGGGAGACATCCATCAGATATTTAATGTGTTGAAGCTCCAAGTCAATCCAGCTGAGGTGAGTTCTCCTCCCCGCCTCGCTGCATTTCTAAAAGCTCAAGTCGCTTTGGGACAGGTGACACGCTGGTTAAACTTTGGAACCATTCCGTGACATCACTGTACAGTCAGGAATGTAACGCATTTAATCATCATTAATGTCATTTACCTGTACTTTTTTTATATTGATTCTGATAATGGCAGCACGGTGGCACAGTTGGTAAAGCTGTTGCCCCTCAGCAAGAAGGTCGCAGATTCAAATCCAGGCCAGGGGCCTTTCTGGGTGGAGTCTGCATGCTCTCTCCGTGCATGCGTGGATTTTCTCCAGGTGCTCCAGTTTCCTCCAACATACCAAGAACATTCATCTTAGGCTGATTGGTAACTCTAAATTGTCTCTAGGTGTGAGTGAGAGAGTGAATGGTTGTTTGTCTCGTTCGTCTCTATGTGTCCCTGTGATGGACTGGAGACCTGTCCAGGGTGTCCCTCGTCTCTCATTTAGTGATAGCTGGACATGGGCGCCAGTGACCCCCGCGACTGAAAAGGAAGAAGCGGACAAAGATGATGGATGGATGATTACTTTCTGAGAGTTCCATTATCTTGTGTTTCACAGACATCTTGCTAAAACACACACACAACAATGTCACCTGTGTTCTGCTCAATATTCCTCTCTATTAACTATGTGTTTTGGAATTTTGCAAATTAGGTCAAATATGACGGCAGGTTAAAGCTTAATGATGTTCACTGTAACATTTCAAAATATACTACATATTGTGTATTACACTATAACCCTCCAAATATTCTAGTATTAGTTTTAGATCATATTGCCCAGTTCATAATTTTTTACATCAAAACAGTGTCCAAGGTTAGGAACTTTTTAGTGCACATACCCCCAGTCCATGGTATTGTAAAATAATACATTACACATATTACATTTATATCTTAGTACATCCATTCATAAAAATCTTGTAAATTTATAGCCAAGTCATTGCAATTAGATAAATCATCACACACTAAATCCACTGATATAAAACACACTCTGGTGATGTAATTTGTAAATTCACCCTCTCATAAAACTGCCTGAGCCACTGGGGGCTACGTTAGCTCCCTTTAGCACCTGGATTCAAACTACAAACTCCTTGTTTCTCTGAGACTGAACAGACAGCAGAGCTGCACGTCAGCGACCTGACGGAGGACAACCAGGCGGAGACCCGAGCTCTGAGGACAGCAAGTCTCCCCCGGCTCTCCATGAACTCCCCCGCCGACGTTCCGTCGCCCTGCTGGGGATGGACGGTGGCGCTGCCGCCGCGAGACAGATGTTCAACAACAAAGATGGAGACGTTACCTTCTTATACCTGCCGCTGTCTCGCGCCCAACAGCTGGAGCGTCAAATAAATCCGGAGTCGGACACTGTGGGACATGTTGATGTAACCCTCAGTAAACCTCCACAGACACAGACCACCTCATCCCGGGGGAGAAAAACCAGCGAGCGGCTTCCATAAAGGGGCGTGGTTAAAAAATACCATCACTAAAATGAAGTGGGTCATATTTCTACGGAAAGCGATTAGGTCCAGTTCAACTTTAAATACAGTCAAAATCCTGACTGTAAATTAAATTTAATCCCAACATTCTGATTTTATTCTCAGAATTCTGAAAAGTCTGAAGTCAGAATCTTGTTTTGAACCTCAGAAATCTGAAAGTATTTATTTATTTGTTTTATTACCAACTTGGACATAATCCTCTTGTGTTAAATCGTGTTGTTTATTTATCATGAGCAGGTTAAGACAAGGTAAAAAAATGCAATGAAATGTTCAGGATGAAACCGATTCGACTTGCTAAAAACAAAACAAACAAAAAACAAGAAATATTAAAGCATGCAATACGGGTACAAATTAAAGTACCAAAATGTGAAAAATGAATATAATATTTACAAGGTCCAGAAGAATTATAGTAAACAGATAGTAATGTAAGCTTAAATACACATGATATATATTACATTTTATTTATTATCTTCTGTGCATTTTAAAGCATGTGAATTAAAATGAGCTTGAGGTTGGTTTTTATCACTTTACTCACAGTTCCTGGTTTCAAACATGCATACAAATAAAATTAAATTAAAAAAATAATGGTAAACAGTTTCTGATAAAAGTTTAAATATGTTTTACATTTTAACCACTTGAGTTTATTTGAGTAATCATATTCATTAATATTTATACAAATATGATATTACATTTAATGTAAATGTAGTTAAAATATTACAACTATTGGTGTTGTTAAATATTAAAAATAATATAAATTATGGTAAATGGACTGCCCTTATAGCACCTTTCTGTCTTATCAAGACATTCAAAACTCTTTACAACACAATCTGTGTCCTCTCCATTCATTACTAGATCTATACAAAGACTAATCAGAGCTTTATCACATTCATACACTGATGGAACACATCGGCAGCAATGAGGGGTTCAGTGTCTTGCCCAGGGACACTTAAGCCTGTGACTGCTGGTGGAATTGAACCCCCAGCTCTCGCATTGAAGGACGACTGTTCTAACCACTCAGCCACTGCTGCCCTCATTAAAATCACTGTGATTAGTAGTAAAGCTTAACAGTTTTGAAAGTGTATTCCCATCATTTTATTAGTGTTTTTACCTGCCACCAAAGCAAACAATGGTTTTGCCCGTGTAAGTATCTGCGCTTCTGTTAGCAAAATATAATATATAGCAAAACATATAAATATAAACCAATTGACAGCTTTAAATAAAACTGTTATGAAGTAATCAAAGGAGGTACAGATGCAGCTGATCGCCGTTTGACATCAGTCCAATTCAAGATGGCCGCCCCAGCTAACTGACCTTAAAGAAGGTTGTACCTGGGTCAGTTATAGACCTTAAATTTAGTGTGGTAGTAGAGGAGACTCATCCCTGACCTTCAGTCTGAAAATTTACTGTAATCATCTGATGGGCATCTACAACATCTTATTCAAGATGGCCGCCACATCTTACCCAATCCAAATATGGCTATAACTCAGTCAGATTTACAAATGCGGAGCTAAAATATGATGTGGTAGTAGCTGAGAGTCATTTACAACACACAGTTTGAATGCAACGTCTTGTGATATTGTGAGACATTATGCATATAAATAATTATTTTTAAAATGTTACCTAAACAACAACTCTGTCATTTCCAAAAACAAGATATAACTTAATCAAAAACTTTATTTTCCTCCAAATGTCTGTTTAAATGAGCAGTTTTTAAACTTGTGTAGCTTAGAGTTGTTTCTGGACAGCAACAATCCATTAAACTCATCATTTGTATCAAAATGAAGCTCCATTTTTCCAAACTCAGGTTGTTAAGAGTTATCTACAACAGGTAAGATGTTAACTGTTTGTAACCTTTTCTCACTTTAAAAACCCAGCACTGTCGTGTCATGCTTTGGCGTTCTGCCTTGTCATGCTTTGCCACATCTGCTCTGTCATGTGGAGTGGCAGCAGCTGGAGGAACGTGACGCAGCAGTCACACTTCCCGTCTGACTCTGCAGCCTCGGGCCTTATAAAAGAGACGAGAGGGACCTGAAGAACCACAGCAGAGACGTCGCAGAGAAGAGCCACGTCCAGTGTGCAGCCAGGACTGAGAACGCGAGTCACACCTGTTAACGTAGATTTATGAAGTGCGCTGAACAAACTTGTGAAAGAGTTGGACTTTAGTTGCACAGATGGAGAACATGAAGAGCGCCAGGAGAAACGACTCGGGTGAAGCAGGCAGGTAAGACACCTGGACGTCTCACAGTGACATCAGCATTCTGTAAGGACCTGATGAGTTGTGTTGCACCCTCAGCGACCTGTCCGAGCAGATTAAAGCAGCCACTAAGGACAACCATGTCAGGGCGGAAAATACACAGCTGATGCTCAGCTACCAGAAGGGACAGATCACGCTGCCACAGTACAAGGTAACATGACTCAACTCAAAGGGCGCGTCTCTTCTGTTGTTCTTACGATTTGTCCCCAAGTGAGACGTTCCTCTGGTGTCCCGCTCAGGTCCTGCTGTGCTCCCTGTATAACATCTACAAGGCTCTGGAAGAAGAGCTGGACAGGAACGCGTCCCATCCAGCTGTTGCTCCCATATACTTCCCTCAGGAGCTCGCCCGTCTGGAATCCCTGAGATCAGACCTGGAGCATTTCTTGGGCTCGGACTGGAAGAAGAAAGTGATTGTCCCTGCAGCCACACACAGATATGAGCAGAGACTACGGGAGGTGGGTAAACTGGTTTTAAGTACCCGTCAATCAAAGCAGCTGAACACATTTTATTTATTTACTTATCTTTTGCAGATTGGCAGAGAGAACCCTGAGCTGCTCGTGGCCCACGCCTACACTCGCTACCTCGGCGACCTCTCAGGTGGACAGGTGCTGGGGAAAATTACCCAGAAATCACTGGGGCTGAGCAGCAAGGAGGGGCTGTCGTTCTTCTCGTTTCCCGGCGTGAGCAGCCCCAACCGCTTCAAGCAGCTGTACAGGAGCCGGATGAACAGCATCGAGCTGACCGAGGCGGAGAAGGCGGCAGTGCTGGAGGAGGCCGTGGGAGCGTTTGAGTTGAACATCCAGGTGAGCAGAACACAAAACAGCTGCAAATAAAACTCAGCGACAGCCTGAAAGTCCTACAAACATCTCCTTTCTTCTTAGAGAGGGATATATATTTGTAATAATCTGAGCTGCCAATATGGTGTCTGAAAGAAATGTCAAAGCTGCTGCCATGGTAACCACACTTCTGTCTTCCACTCCCAGACAACACTATTAAAGACAGGCAGAAACACAGAGTAGAAAATAAGCCTCAGACAGTCTAGTCCTCACACTCTCCAGTATTCATGTAGGAAATATAACATTAAAAAGGAAGTTTTGCTTCCAGTTTTATAAAGTCTGAGCTCAGATTAGATGGAAGTCAATGAAACGCTGGTGAAGATTCTCAGTCGTCCAGGACACGGTAAATTCAAAAAAGTTCAAAACAAAAACAACTGGACTTCTTTTTGTAACTGAAGACGTTTCACTTTTCATCCGAGGAGCTTTCTTAACTCAAAGAACAGAGTGTGGGGTTCAAGTTATAAACCTAAACTAAGCTAGATACATATGCAGATTGCCCTGTCGGTCCTCACAATAGGGGTTCATTAGTCTTTGTTAGTCTGACACAGATTTTGAGTCTTGAACATTTTTTAAGTCAATGATCGTTAATTTTCTAAAGGAACATGGAAAAGTATATCTATACAAATTTTGTTTGAATTGATGTTTTTATTTAGCTTCGTTTTTTGGTAAATTACTTGTGTTTGAATTTATTCTGAGCAAAAAGGGGCAGATAAGATTTATTCTTCTTCTGCTGCCTTTCATTTTATTTTTGATTGTATACATATTTTGTTTTTTATTGTATATAGTTATTTTAACAAAATTAATTTAAAAAAAAAGTTTGGATGTTTGCACTCTGAGGGGATTTGTGTGAAAACCACGTCCTACAGTAATAAGACACACCGAGTGAAAGTAACAACGTCCTCCATCTCTTGAATAAACTGTATAAGAAAAATAAAGGTTGTGCAAAAAATTAAGTTGGCATGACATCACACTGAGGTAAACGATCAACTGCAAAACTTTAAAAAACAAACAGATTGAAATCTTCCAGTGACCCGTTTCAACTTTGAACTGTTTCTAACATGACATGAAGGTTCATGCTAATAATCCAGGGAAAACATCCAACAGGGTTCAGTCAGGTCACCCGGACAGTTTCTTTGTTGTTGAGATGTTTCACTCTCCATCCAGAGGGCTTCATCAGTCTGAAAAGTCCCTAACAAACTGTTTCCCCACCAAGCAGTACACAGTGGACCAACCAGTCTGCTGGTGACAGACTGGTTTCTGGGGGCCGTTTCTAATGGATGTCTGTGGGTTGGGTTTGAGATAAAAATCAAAGAGGAAATCTTTACAGTAAATTTCACCTGCGCTGCACAAAATACAGCAAAACTCATCAACTACTCCTTGTTTTGTTAAACGTTGTTTTTCTAAAGATGTGGACGGCATATTTTTAACAATCGTGACCAGAACGAGCAACAAAAACGAACTTCCTGTCTCTGAACTCGGCAGAGGATCTGAAACTCATACTTGCAAAACAAGCAGGTTCTGCTGAGAACTTGAGTAACTCTCATTTTTCCCCCGCCCCTTTAGGTTTTTGACGACTTGCAGAAAATGCTGAGCATCGCCGCCAAAACTGCGGACCAATCAGAACGCAGCCTGCAAACCTCCAGACTCCCAGCTTCTCCCATCATGCAGTTCACGGTGGGACTGTGCCTCACACTGGCCACCATCGGAGCAGGAATGTACGTCTTGTAGTTCGGCTGCATTTAACCTCAATACGAAGCTAAAAAAGGCACTTTAGACACTGAAATGACTCAAATCAGAACAAAGGCTCGTCGTTTATACGCTCTGTAACTCACTTCTCTGTCATTTATGTTGAATAAATTTAGACATGATCACAATTAAAGTCTTATTGGTTTATTTTTTATTTATTCTTACAGACAGAACACATCTAGGTTGACACAAAGCATCGTTACCGCCTCAACAGACACATTAAACCCAACATATCAGCCAAAATTCAGCTCATCTCCACCTCTTACTGTTCAAGTTCAACAAAAACTGACCTAAACTATTTACAACAACATGGTTATGCATTAGAGCCCAGCTGGCTCTACTTGACTCTGTAGAGGACCTTCCTCTGCATGCGGTGCTGCAGCTCCCCCCTCCTTAACATCAGGTAGACGACTTTGTAGATGGCATGCTCTGGATATTTCTGAAAATGTAAAGGCAAGAAAAAAAATCATGTGAATGGGAGTTAATCGCTCAGATTTAAAAGCTCACTAGATCTGCGTTAGTAAAAAGCAGAAAAGGGGACGTAATAATCCAGATGGGCATTATTTAGGGTTCTTATGTAAATGGACGAGCAGCTCCTCATTAGTTCCGGTTTGTCCTCCCACTGACCTGCTTGGTGAAGTCCTGGACGATGCTGTGCTCCGACACCTGGGAGCCAATGGCAAAGCGTCTCTTGAGCTGCTTCTCGATACGAGAGAGCATCTCCTGGTCCTCCTGGGAAGTGAAGCCCTCCACTCCTGAGAAGAAACATTAGGACAGAGTTAGCAGCAGGAAACAGTGGAGATGAGCTGAACTTTGTAAAACAATATGGGTGAGAAAAAAAGAAAACGGCTTGTTTTTATATCCAGTGGATATAAAACCTACCCCAGTGTGCCGCTGTGAAACATACCTGTGAGGCTCCCCGACAGCGCGGCGTCCAGCGTGGAAACCTGGAAGAGTCTGAGGGCCTCGTCCACCTCCGCCTCTCCGGCCACAGCCTGCAGCTTCATCTTGGCTAAAGACTCAGCGATGCGAATGACGGCCTCCAGCTGCCTGATTTTAAAAAATATAAATAAAATTACTAAACGCTGTGGAATGTATGTGGAGTAAAACAAAACTAGAGAAACTGCATTTCCTGCAAAAATGCAGTGCTTATTGCTGAAAAACAGCTAAAATCTAACTGAAATGGAAGAACAAGCCTAAAGTAGCAGAAGAAAACAGAACACATTTGCTGAATTTGGTTTAAAGAAGCAGAAATTAGCACAAAAATCAGTAAATTAGCTAAATAAGCTGAAATTAGCAAAGAATAGCTGAGGAGTAGCTGAAAAAGCAGAAAGAAGCTTAGATTACCAGAATGAAATAGAGAGAACACATTTTAGCTGAATTAGGCTGAAAAAAGTTGGAGAGCAAAAAAGTTGTGGAATTAGCCAAAATAGCTAAGTTAGCATAAAAACAGCTAAATAGCTGAAATAGCAGAAAAAGCTGAAACTTTTAAAAATAAGCTGAAAGGAGTTTAACAAGCTGAAATTAGCGGAAAGAATTGGAAGAAGCACAAAAATGTGTTTAAAAAGAATCTGAAAAGGATTACAAAACAGCTGAATAAACTGCTGAAAGTAGCTTAAAAAACTAAATTTGCAGAAGGAAGCTGAAACAAGCTGAAGCAGAAGAAAATGTGAAAGGAGCAGTAAAATGTTGTAAACGCATCTAAAGATTTGAAGGATGTAAAATGAGCTCAGTTCATTTGCAATGAGAAAAAAAAAGTCACAAAAGGCTAAATATTTCAAAAAGCTAAAGTTGCACCAACACCAAAAGTCAGAGCAGGTTTGTCCTGAAAGAGCTGAACATTTTGATTTATGATTTGTTGAAATAACAAAAAAATTGTGGAACGAGAAAGACGCTGAAAAACATACAGAAGACGAATGGATCATAAAAGTGTGAATGCTTCATAAACACTTTTATTTCTATCGTTGTGAAACTGTAGCAGCTGGACGTACCGGACCGTGATGGGGATGGAGGGGCGTTTGTCGGACTCCCGCTCGTGCTCCCGCGCGCCGCTCCTCATCACCACATATCTGTTTTTCAGCTTCTCAGCAGCTGCCGCAGACAGCCGAGGGCCGCACTTCCTGTGAGCGCACAACATGGCAAAGATTTGAACCACCAAGCGCCCGACAGTGGACCTCAAAGAAGCTACAAGCTCCCCGGGGTGGACTCACATTCTGGCGTAGGCGATGTACTTCTTAAACGTCGCCAGTGGAATCTCGCCCTCCACGCCCTCGGTCTGCGTCTGAGCGCTCAGGTGGACGTTCATCACGTGCCGAGCCAGCGTCTTTGGAAAATAATTCACACATTAGACTTGGTGCCAGTATCACCTGCTGGGCTGATGAGCTGAGCCCTCCAGCCGCCTCACCATGTCTCTCTGCTGGTCGTGCTGGTCTTTGATGATGAAGATCATGTCGAAGCGGGACAAGATGGTGGGCATGAAGTCGATGTTGTCCTCTCCCTTCGTGTCGTCCCAGCGACCGAACACAGAGTTGGCGGCGGCCAGCACGGAGCAGCGGGAGTTCAGGGTGGTGGTGATGCCCGCCTGAGAGGAGCCCGGATGTTAGTTACCATGGTAACCGCCTCACAAGTGCCGCAGCGGTGGTTTTCTTTACATACCTTAGCAATGGAGATGGTCTGCTGCTCCATAGCCTCGTGGATCGCCACCCTGTCATCTTCTCTCATCTGGGTGATAAAAACACAGCTCTGCCTCAACTCAGGAGCAGAGACAGCCGAAGCTGTGTAGATGAAGCTAAAATACTAACTAAAAGGAGCAAAACACTGGCTAAAAGGTAAAAAAGCAAAATGCTCGTTTTAAACCAGGTAAATTAAAAGCTAAAGTAGCTAAATGTTAGATAAAAG
>NW_023619240.1:0-1898 GCF_014905685.2 Nematolebias whitei
GTGT
Organism: Nematolebias whitei; assembly: GCF_014905685.2. Taxonomy (NCBI): domain Eukaryota; kingdom Metazoa; phylum Chordata; class Actinopteri; order Cyprinodontiformes; family Rivulidae; genus Nematolebias; species Nematolebias whitei. Next base: position 5 of record NW_023619240.1, read on the forward strand.
GTGTGTGTGTGTGTGTGTGTGTGTGTGTGTGTGTGTGTGTGTGAGCTGCTGTTTAACAGCTTTCACGACACCTGCTGCTCTTGTTGATGTTTAACCTTCACCTCCATAAAAGCCGCTCGGTGTCTGGACGCTCTGGTTGGGTTCGATGGACAGAACGTTCCTAATGGTTCACTTCCTGTTTGAGGATGTGGGCTGGTTTCGGGGGGGTCGGGGGGTGAAGAAGCTGCACATTTCTTAACGCAGAGACACAAAAACAAGGCGACACAGCGACGGTGGTCATGGTGCGATCACTGAAAGTGCTGTCGCATCAGAATACGAGACGGGTCGATCTGGTGCTGCAGCCTTTAAAGCTCCGCTTCCTTCAGGAGGTTCACGTCTCACATCTGCCACGCTCAGGAAACACATTCAGCTAGAACCTGATCTGATCCTTACCAGGTTCTTAAATGATCCAAATCCACCCTCAGGTGGACTGAAACATCAGAGCCCACCCTGTCGATTTATCAAAACCAGACGTTTAATCTGAGACTGTGCCCGTGTCAATAAATGTATTGATTAACTGACCATTATCAGGAGGTTCTGCTGATCTGGAGCTTACAGGTGTGTGTCAACGCAATGCCAAGATGGAAAGACATCAGCAGTGACCTCAGAGAAGCAGCTGCTGCAGCCCATCAATCTGGGCAGGGTCAAAGGTCATTTAGAGTCCATCGTTCTACATTTCAGACAGCTGCTTCACCCCAAAGGTCAGACCATGCACTGAGCCCCATCTCAGACTCTACAGGCCTCAGTCAGCAGGTCAAAGGTCATGACGTCTTCACTCTAAAATCAACATGGCAGCACGACTTAGGTTTGGAAAGTTTGGGGCAGAACCAGACTGGTTACCCAGAATGCACTGCAGCGTAAAGTCTTCATTAGAAACAAGTATTTTGTCATTTATGTATAAACTGAAGTGAAGCTGAAGACACAAAATGAAAAGTGCTCTTTTTTCGGAGGTGCAGTGAACGCAGCATGAGTTGTTTTGGTCTGTGCTGACTTTAAATGAAAAAGACTGAGTGACAACAGCAGAAAAATAAAGATTTTTGACGTGTTCCCATTGAATCTGTTGTTTTTCTTCAGCTCCTGATCAGTCGTCCACGACTGGTTTCCAAATGTGGGGTCTGATGGTCTCTCTGTCCTGCAGGGCTACAAAGGGGTTCTGAGGGCCTACATCGCCACCCAGGGGCCCATGCTGCACACGGTGGGGGACTTCTGGGACATGGTGTGGCAGGAGAGGAGCAGCATCATCGTCATGGTGACCAGACTGAAGGAGAACAACGAGGTGAGCAGAAAACTGCTACAACATCATCTGTCAGACATTTTTTTATTAAACATTTAAAGTCCAGAGATCCAAAGATCAGTGAGACGGATCTGAGGAGAAAAACAATTTGTATTGGTTTGTTTCAGAAATGTGAGCCGTACTGGCCTCAGCCGAGGGACAGGACCAAGGAGGTGAAGCAGGAGGACGAGAAGGAGGAGGGCCACAGCGAGGAAGATGAGGAGGAAGGAGAGAGGAGTCGGTTTGGTCGGTTCCTACTGAGGGTCAAAGACATCCAGGAGAAAGACGGCTTCACCATCACTGACATGGAGATCCAGGTGGGTCCGCTTCGTAAAGGGTCTGGACCAGGTCTGTTCAACTGGCGGCCCAGGGGCCAAATCAGGCCCACGGGAGAGCTCAGTTGGGCCCACCAGTGGGCTCATTTTTAAACAAAACCAGATTCTGAACCATAAAACTTAATGAGAAGAACTGCTGGATGTCCGGCCCCCGAGCTCTGGGCTCTCAGTAACTGTGGCCCCTGGAGCTCTGGGCTCTCAGTAACTGTGGCCCCTGGAGCTCTGAGCTCTCAGTAACTGTGGCCCC
>NW_023619240.1:2298-11381 GCF_014905685.2 Nematolebias whitei
ATGGAGAGATTGAAGATGTGGGTCACAGGGACTGTGATGATATGAGCAGCCAGCCTTAAGAAATAAGGTGGAAGTTCATCTGGACCTGCAGATTTTTTAGGATCAAGATCTTTTAACAGTTTATTGACCTCACTGACTGAGAATGGAGAAAAAGAGAAGCTGTGATTAACTGAGGATTGACTTGTAGGAGGGATTTGATTTGTAGAAGTTTGGTTATTAAGTGAAGTGGCTGATCTTCCATTAGTAACTGTGTCAAATAAAGAACCAGAAGCAACAAAATGTTTGTTGAAACAGTTCAGGATCTCGTGCTTATTTGACACAGGAACAGAGTTAACGAGAAGTTGTGATGGGAGGTCAGATGATTGGGGGGTGCCTGAGAGAGATTTGATGGTTTTCTAGAATCTGTTAGGGTCATTTAGATTTTTGGAGGTCTGAGATAAGAAATAGTTGTTTTGCTGCTTTGACAGCAGTTGTACATTTATTCCTCATCTGTTGAAAACTCAACCAATCAGTGTCTGAGTCAGATTTTCTTGCTAAAGCCCAGAAATTAAATGTTTGTCGTCCGGTACCGTTGCAGTGTCCAGAACCCCCCCAGCCTTTTTTACATCACGTTCTGTCCTCTTTGTGTTTCAGCTGCACTCAGAGTCTCGTCCAGTCAGACACTACTGGTTCTGCTCCTGGCCCGACCACCACATCCCAGAATGCATTGCTTCCCTGCTCAGGCTGGTGGAGGAGGTGGAGGCGTACAGGATGAAATCCTCCACCAGCTCTGAACCAATCACGGAGCAGGTCTCCGGTCCTGGTCCGGTCATCGTCCACTGCAGGTTGGTGCTGCTTCAGTTCTACAGCTGAAAGTGACCCCATGTTAGAGTTGCATTTGGGCCCAAAAAATCTGACCCGACCCGGCCGGCCCCAGCCCGTAGCCATCATTTCAGTAATTACAGGTCCGAACCCGAAAAAAATAAAATAAAGTTTTTAATTAAGCTTTGACTGTTTACATTGTTTATCAACGGTCACGGACGTGTGCGGCTGAGGCGGCAGAAGATCGGAGTTGAGGGGGTGTTTGTCCTTCGTGGCCGTCAAAGCTCATTAAATCTCTGCTTCTGCTGCATTCTGCATGATTCAGACACGGACCCCGCTCTGACATGTTGGATATTTTGTGATGTCACCTGTTTGGGTCGTCGGCTGTGCGCGTCCGCTGAGTGCAGCGGCTGAATGAACGTCCACTTGGGCGATGGATCGCTGGCAGTCGTCCATCTGAGGCTTAACTGAACTTTTTAACTCTTTCAAGGCCGGTCAGCGCGCGGTCAAATGGCTGCGTGCAGCTGGTGATTATATGGCTAACCGTGTTGCCATATTTTTGGATCGTCTGCTGACGCAGCCAAAAGCCCGACACCGACCCGGCCCACACATTAAGCACATTATCATGGCCCGGCCCGAATAGGTTCGGGTTAGAAATGACATCTCTAACCGATGTGGCAGAAATCCGGATGAAACCGTGACCTAAGAAGTTCTCGTGCATCCTTTTATAAATGCGTGGAAACTGAAGCAACCCACTGAGCGTGGTTCTGGCACCTTCACGGAACACGTTTTATTTTCCTCTGGCAGCGCGGTCATTATCTGCAGCTCGTGGAACAGAAGCTCTCACTCTGAAACATCAGCACAGCAGGAGTTCTGCTCACCGAGCTGCAGCACCAGCCGGGCACGGCTCAGAGCGCCAGACGTTTTGAACGCTCCTTCCTGTGTGAGCGTTAAAGGCAGCAGATAAAAGTCGGCTGAGGGGTAAAAACACACAAAACTTGTTGAGGAACATCTGAACGCGTGACATCACTCTGATGGGTCTCTGAGAGGAAACGCTGTGGCCTCCTCCATTCAAGTTGAAGCTGCAGCTCAGAGTTTTCACATCTAACAGGCTGAAGAAACGTTCTCTCCTCTGTCTCCTCAGTGCTGGCATCGGCAGGACCGGCTGCTTCATAGCCAGCAGCATCGGCTGCCAGCAGCTCAGAGAATCGGGCCAGGTGGACATCCTGGAGACGGTCTGTCAGCTTCGACTCGACAGGTGAGACAAGCTCACTGTTTATTCTCTGCTCACCTGTCGGAGCGGCCATGTGACGTCTCCTCCTCCGTCCTCTGCAGGGGTGGAATGATTCAGACCACGGAGCAGTACCAGTCCCTGTACGCCACGCTGGCCCAGTACAGCCTGCAGCTACAGCAGAACCAGGTACTGAGCCCTCGAGACCCGTTCAGGTCCAGTCAAATCTGTGTAGAGCAACAGCTTCATCTGTTTTACTGATGATTTAAAGAACTACTTTCAGTGGGACATAAATACTGTATAAATAAATCCACAAATACTGTATTCCATCCATCCAACCATCCAACCAGTCATCCAACCAGTCATCATCTTCCACTGGTTCTGGACTCAGGTCTCAGGGGCAGCATATTGAGCAGGGAGGTCCAGACATCTCTCTCCACAGCCTCTTCCAGTTCTTCTGGGAGAACTCCAAGGTGTTCCCAGGACAACAGAGAGACATGGTCTCCCCAACGTGTCCTGGGTCTTCCCCGTGGTCTCCTCCCAGTCAGACATGACCAAACCACCTCAACTGGTTCCTCTGGATGTGGAGGAGCAGTGGTTCTCCTCTGAGTCTCTCCTGATAACTGAACTTCTCACCCTGTCTCTGAGGGAGAGTCCAGCTCCTGCAGAGGAAACTCATCTCAACCTCCTGGATCCACGATCTCATTCTTTCAGTCTCTACCAGAGTTCAGGACCAGAGGTGAGGGGAGGAACGTAGACCGACCAGTAAACAGAGAGCTTTGTCTTACAGCTCAGCTCCTCTTCACCACAACGGACCAGCACAGGGTCCGCAATACTGCAGACGCTGCACCAATCCATCTGTTAATCTCACGCTCCTTTCTTCCTTCACTCATGAACAAAACCCCGAGATACTTGAACTCCTCCACTTGAGGCAGAACCTCACCCTCGACCTGAAGAGAACAATCCACTCTTTTCTGACTGAGGACCATGGACTCAGATGTGGAGGTGCTGGTTCTCATCCCAGCTGCTTCACACTCGCCTGTGAACCGTTCCAGTGAGAGCTGAAGATCACGGCACGATGACGACACCCGGACCACATCATCTGCAAAGAGCAGAGATGAATCCTGAGGCCACAGAACTGGACTCCCTCCACCCCCCGGCTGCACCGAGAAGTTCTGTCCATAAAAGTTCTGAACAGAATCTGTGAGAACAAGCAGTCCTGAAGGGTCCGACTCGCTGCCGGTAATGAGAACCAACTCTCGCACCGCTTGTACAGGGACTGAACAGCCCGTAACAACAGGCCCCAATCCCAGACTCACGGAGCGCCCCCCCCCCCCCCACACACACACACACACACACACAGTGTACCTCGAGGAACACGGTCGAAAGCCTCTTCCAAGTCCACAAAACACATGTAGACTGGATGGGCAAACTCCCATGACCCCTCAAAGACCCTAGTGAGGGTAAAGAGCTGGTCCAGTGATCCACTAATCTAATCCTGAACTGATCCTGAATCTCAGGTTCAGACTCAGAAACTTGTTGTCGCTTCGAATGAATCAGGAAACAGTTTGATGTGAGCACAATCTAAACGTTCTTTTCTGTCCATCAGGAGCAGAACCAGATTCATTCTGCCACAGAACTCCAGAACCAGCTGACCCAGACGGAACGGGTCAGTTTGGAGATGCAGAACCTGCAGCTATAGAACAGAAACACTTGAAAGGATCCAGAACCTGAAGCACCAGCAGCATCTTCAATGCAACCAGAGAACCGGACCCAGAACCTGAAGGCAGCAGGATGGACACCAGCAGAGAACCCATGGCCCAGCAGGACCTGAAGAACTGGATGTTCTGTTCGGACTCCACAGAATGTGGTACCGAAACAAAGATGTTCAACCTGGAGTGAAAATCTCTGAAAACTGAATGTTTGAAAAAATGAAATAAAAGCCAACATTTGTAAAATGTTTAGACACTGAAAGAAATTATTCTTCCTGGTGGAGTGAGAAGAATCTGCAGCTCGACGTGAACCGGTTCTGCTGCCTACAGACGGAAGATTAGGATTAAGATCTAAAGAAGTTAAGTCTGGTCCACTGGACATTCAAAAAACAAAACATTTTACTTTTTGTTTTGTTTTGTTTTTTGAATGTCCAGAGGACCAGACTTAACTTCTTTAGATTTTTCTACCTGGATTATTGAGCATGCATCAGGATTAGGATTAAGAGTTTAAAGAATAGTTTTAAAATGACACAAGAAATTTTAAAATAAATAAATCAGCAAATTTATTCAGGAAATATCCAGACCCTTTGCCTTTTGAGATTACAACTCATAGGTGCAAACACTGACCTTAATTTCATAATTTTCTACTTTAATGTGAACATTGTTGAAATATTAAAATAATGACCAACAGGGGGCAGTGTTTCAGAAACATGTTTTTTTTGTTTCTTCTTCTTCTCTCTGGTCTCCTCAGCTTTCGTCAGCAACCCCACCCAAACCGGAAACAGAACAAATTAAATACTTACCGATTGTTTAAAAAAACAACAGAAGCAATAAATGTACATAAAAATTAAATTTAATTGTATTTCATTTTTATTTATAAGGTTATAAAAATCTAAATGGGGTTAAATAATCCTTAAAGCGTTATTTCATTTTATGTTTTTAACGGATTTCGTTCGTTTGTAGTTTATTTTGAAAGGCCTCACAGGATGTAGCCCAGTCTATCGTTTCCGCCTTGACGGGGTTAGCCGGAAAAAGCGCAGCTAGTAAACGTCAGAGAAAAGGCTGTCAGCGGCTTTAAAGGTTAAAAACGCCGAGCCAACAGGCCTGCTGTGTCCACACAGAGCTGCCGGTGGTTCTGGTTGTGACTGGTTCCGTCCGTGCTTGTCCCAGTGAGTGTCAGCGGGCAGAAGGAGCGGACCTGTTTGGGCGTTAGCCACCTAGCCGAGCAGCAGCAGCTAACGTTAGCCGCCGCAGACATGATAGCGCTCATCAACAAACTGCTGGACTGGTTCAAGGCTCTGTTCTGGAAGGAGGAGATGGAGCTCACCCTGGTCGGCCTGCAGTACTCCGGGAAGACCACCTTCGTCAACGTGATAGCGGTGAGTTCGGCGCTGGAGCGGTCGGTCCATTGTTACCCCGCGGAGTGATGAGGTCAGCTGGACCGACATCACACAGGTTCGGGTTCTGCAGACAGACCCGGTAACGGATGGGTTTAAAGGTTCTTCTGGAGGTTCGGTATCAGCCAGAAGCTGCTAACCGGATGTACTGTATCTGATCAGAAGTAGGAGGTTCCGATTCTGTGGAGCACAGGTGTGTGTCAACACAACACCAAAGCGGAAAGGCATCAGCAGTGACGCTGCCCATCAATCCGCGAAAGGTCAAAGGTCATTTCCAAACTGAACCAAAGATCCCCTCACCTGGACAAACTGTTATTTATGTCAAGCTTATTAAAGGGAGTGGTGGTGCAGAGGTTAGAGAAGGTGGGCCTGGGAGCGGAAGGTCGCTGGTTCAACTCCCCGGTTCAACAAGGTCAAAATGTGGGTGGGAAAGGTGAAGCACCCACACCTGCCTCCACCCTCATTTGCCTCAGTCTGGGCCCTTGAGCAAGGCCCTTAACCCCCACCACCTGCAGCTGTCTGCTCCACAGAGGCTGTGGTTGAGTCAGGAAGAACATCTGGGTAAAAACAATCACCAAGTCTTCTGTGAGTTAGTTCTCTGCAGAAGGAGCAGCCGAAAGAAGAAAAGATACATAAATAAATAAAGGTGAGCTTATTAGTCCGTAGTTGTGCACAACTAGAAATGTGGAAATATTTTAAGTCATTTACAGATGTCTTCTCTACGTGAACAGCTGGAGACGTTACCACTTCCAGAATTTGAGCCAAAGCTCAGATTGGAGTAAAAAGAGACGCGAGCGCGTCCTACCGGTTTTATTCTGTGAAGAACACCAAGTAGAACGTTGTTCTACAGACTGAACATCTGGCACGCTAACAGCTGCAGCTCAGGGACACGGACCAGCTCGTTGGACCAACTGATGAATTCAGCTGAAGAACCAGATCCTGTGACGCCGGCACAGAGACTCAAGCGTTCAGCTGTTCTGAGTCCACCTAACTGTGGTCCATCCTGAAGATGTTCACGACCAGAAACAGCAACAATTCCACAGAGACCTGCGGGAAGTCTGGAACGTCCAGATCAGCCGGAGGAAGATTTCTGTTGCCTCCTGGTCAGAATGAGCTCTTCAGGTTTATTAACGAGAGCCTTGAACTAAAGGTTCATGTAGTTGGAGGTTTGTTGGTGGTAAAATAAACGTCTTTGTCCCTGAAAGAGCAGAGTCTGAGTTGAGACGAGTCGAGGGACGAAGGTGATCAAAGTGTCCATCTGTGTTTCAGTCGGGTCAGTTCAGCGAAGACATGATTCCTACGGTTGGATTCAACATGAGGAAGATCACGAAAGGCAACGTCACCATCAAGGTGGGTCCTCCTCCATCATCTCCATCTTCATCATGAATGAAGCTGAGTAAATGATGTTTTAATGATGTCTGTCCAGTTGTGGGACATCGGAGGACAGCCTCGCTTCAGGAGCATGTGGGAGCGCTACTGTCGAGGAGTCAGCGCCATCGTGTAAGTCCTGCGTCCTACACGGGTCGGACTCTTCTGACCTCCACCATTGTCACGTGTTTTAATTATAGATCTAGTTAAAGTTCAGAGAAGTTCAGATTGAGCTCGAAACAAAAGAAACGCTGAGAACAAGGAAGCGGCAGACGACGTGGACAACAACTCGCCGACGCTCGTAGCTTCGTCTGCTTCCTGCATCCTCCACCCAGCTGATGCTCCCAAGCATCTCCAACGAGGAGAACGTGATGAGTAGGGCTGGGCGATATCTCACCATTTAAAAAATATCAGGATGATTTCATACGTCATATAAGATGAGACTGTATCATCTATATTTCTATGGTGAGTTACAATTAGACTGGAAAATCTGTCGGTTCTGGTTTTTCTGCCCGTCTGCACCTTCACGCAGCCCCCCCTCCCTCGCTGAAGACAAACACGGCACCACACGTGCTGCTTTGCACACGCTTAACGCCGTGAAGGCGGCGCAGCTGAAGAGGGTTCTTATTTAATCTAGAACAGTTGAGTCAGGTCCTCTGGACGTGTTCAAAACAAATGTAGAAACGTTTTGTCTTTCATCCAGAGGACTTCTTCAGTCTGAGGAGCTGCAGCAAACTCAGTCTTCTCATGGTGGATCAACCAGTTTGTTGTTGAAGAAACTGTTCACATGATCAAAGAGGACCATCATCCTACCAATGGATCATTAGCACCCTGATTAGGGACGGCAAGTGATGAGAATTTGGCAATTCAGATTCCTTTATCAATATCACCTATCGATTCAATTCCTTATCAATTCTGTTATCAGTTCTCATTGGGTTAGGCAATAAAGTATACTATACTATAGTATACTATACTGTACTATAATATGCTATAGTATAGTATACTATAGTATACCAGAACAAAAATAGAACTGGTATGAAAAAACAAGAATTCCTAATTAACACATTCACATAAAACACAACTGCACTTTTTAAAACTGTCAGTGTTTGTGCAGAAACATCAACATGTTGCTTTCACTGGAACCATACGAGATCTTTCTGGACCTCTAGTATCTCCAGCTGTGGAGAACACCCTCTCAGGTGTGTGTGTGTGTGTGTGTGGGGGGGGGGGGGTGATGCTTGGACACAGATACTTCTCTGCTAAAGCTGAGAACAATGGCAGCGTGTCCTTCTTCATCCACCACCAGAGGGTGGGGCTGTCTGTGGTTGGAATGGGTGATGCTGCTGATGCTGATGCTGCTGATGCTGATGCTGATGCTGCTGATGCTGATGCTGCTGCTGCTGCAGCACGACAGAAGCTCGCTGTCCTCTTCCTCAAAAAGTTCTTGTAGGACCGTCTGTTTTTGTCTGCTTTATGGGAGGCGTCTATTGACAGAGCCACAACTTGTAATCCACCAGGTTCAGCTTTAAATGAAATGGTGAAATAATCCCTGCAGTCTGTCATCTTTCATTACAAAGAGCAAACCTTCCACAGTTTTCATCTTCATCCTCTTCTGCCTGTGTCCCAGCTCTGACAGCTCCAGAAGAAACTCACCATGAAAACCAGTGAGCAACAAGAAGAGGTCTCACAACAGAAACAATTAAACACTGAACAAAGATAGAAAACACTTTTGTTGTTTTGTCACGAGTTGAACTCGAAGGTCTAAGACCTCCTTCCTTCAAATCTTGTTCAGACTCTGTGCTGGGGGGCACTTGTCCTACGTGTCAGACACCATGGACCGCTTGCTGCTGGCAGACGTTCCCCTCGCGGCTCGTGCTCCACGTTTCCATTAACAGGAAGAAGTCCAAGTCAAGTTTGTTGTCCTTCACCACACGTGGTACACGAGGTGGAATGAACTGTGTCCTCAGGGTCCCAGTTACACCCGTGCTCGTTTAGTAGCACGGGAGCTTGAAAAGAAGTGAACCCTTCAGATGTTCTGCCTCTTCAGGGACGTTTACTCAGAGTTGTTTGTTTGTTTGTTTGTTTGTGTCGCTGCAGGTACATGGTGGACGCAGCAGATCCAGAGAAGATCGAAGCCTCCAAGAACGAGCTGCACAACCTGCTGGATAAACCACAGCTGCAGGGAATTCCTGTAAGAACACACTGACACAGCCAGAACCAAACGGGCCCAACAGAACCTCTGCTGTCCGCCTGACGGGCGAAGGAGCAAGTCTGAGGAAACTGCTCGTTGAGCAGGACCTGCGTTAAAACAAGCTCGCATCAGCCCCGTTTCTTAGTTCCCCTTTTATTTTGAAATTAATTCAATCAGCTGTTTCAAGTATTTTATTTTGAAATTAATTCAATCAGCTGTTTCAAGTATTTTATTTTGAAATTAATTCAATCAGCTGTTTCAAGTATTTTATTTTGAAACAAATTCAATCAACTGTTTGAAGTATTTTATTTTGAAACAAATTCAATCAACTGTTTCAAGTATTTTATTTTGAAACAAATTCAATCAGCTGTTTGAAGTATTTT